>NC_140997.1:92631407-92735393 GCF_052327205.1 Somniosus microcephalus | reverse complement strand
GTAACCAATTCTGAGGCCTAGTAAAGAAGCCCCCAGTACAGTAGCCTGGATTTTGTGGTGATGGCAGTTTCTTCAGGGAATTCGGTCACGGTTCAGTGATGTGTAGCACAGCAGGGTGAAAGGTCACGAAAGCTGCAGTTTATGAGTCGTGTCCAGTAACCTCCCTTTGACCAGGTGAAATCCATGAAGAATGTGAAGCATAGAAACATAGAAGATAGAAGCAGGAGTAGGCCATTCAGCCCCTCGAGCCTGCTCCGCCATTTAATGAGATCATGGCTGATCATCCAAATTCAGTACCCTGTCTCTGCTTTCTCCCCATATCCCTTTAGCCTTAAGAAATATATCTAACTAACTCCTGCTTGAATATAGTTAATGAATTGGCCTCAACTGCCTTTTGTGGTAGAGAATTCCACATGTTCACCACTCTGGGTGAAGAAATTCCTCCTCATCTCTGTCCTAAATGGCTTACCCCTTATCTTTAGACTGTGACCCCTGGTTCTGGATGTTGTGTATTTTGAATGTTGTATTTGAATTGTCCCACATAGCTTACCGTAGTTGTGATGTGCAATGCACTATGGGAAATAGAGTGCATTGAGTTGAGAAGATTCTGGAAAGTGATGGCTGTGAACTGAACCCTGTCTCCTGCGTACTCTTTTAATTGTTATACAAGCAAGGTTATTAAACTCTTGAGATTTAACAAAAGTGGCGATGAGGACTTCTGAACTTACGTGGCTCTGCTGTGCGGAAGATAGTCGAGTTTTACGTGTTTAAAACTGTTATTTGTGCCGTGGACAGTTAATTAAAGTGAGTAAATCGGGAAGGACATTTATTCAACTGTGAAACGATCTGTGAATTGAAGCACTAAAATACTGATAGTGATTTTAGTTGAGTTCAACATTGGAAGGATCCTTAGTGAATGATAATTAGGAGCCTGAGAGAAGGAAAATGGCTGGAATTATCGGTAACATTGGACCGTTTGATGAGAATGTCGAACAATGGAGCTCATACACAGAACGATTTGAATACTTCACACAAGCAAATGACATTGGAGGGAACAAAGTAGTACCTACATTGTTAAGTGTGATGGGACCAAAGACTTTCAATCTTTTGCGTACTTTAGTGCATCCAGATAAACCAGGGACTAAACAATATAGCGAAATTGTGGAGATACTAAAAGGGCATTTTTCACCCAAACCCCTAGTCATAGCTGAGAGGTTTAGGTTCCACAGGCGTAACCAGGAAGAAGGAGAAACAGTGACCATGTTTGTAGCTGCACTACAAAGACTATCAGAGCACTGAGTTTAATGACGTGCTAAATGATACTATAAGAGACAGGCTAGTGTGTGGTATGAGAACTGAAGCCATACAGAAGAGACCATTAACGGAGAGTAATCTGACTCTACAAAAGGCCATTGAAATCAGTATTTCCATGGAATTGGCAGCTAAGGAAGCTCAACAGTTGGGTGCAACAGAAAAAGTGCACAAAGTAAGAACAGAGAGCCAAGGGCCATGCTTCCGTTGTGGCAAAACAGGGCATCTTGCGTCTGCATGCTGGTGTGTGGACATGGATTGCCACAGCTGTGGTAAAAAAGGACATATTCAGCGCGCATGCAGAAATAAAAAGGACACAGAGAAAACGTCAAAGACGGAAGGAAGAAAAAAAACATTCAGACAAAAGATAAAGAAGCATGTCCGCTCTGTAGAACAGGACAAAACAGAGGCAAGTGACACTTCAGAGGAGGAACTATCACTGAACGTGCTGACTATAGCTGGGGATTCGCATGGCTACTGGGTCTCACCCTTGCTAGAGGGGCAGCCTGTGCGAATGCAGATCGATACCGGGGCAGCAGTATCTCTTATGTCAGAGACAGTCTACAAAAAGACATTAAAGCACCTTCCACTTCAGCCAGCTAACATAGCGTTAAAGACATATACCAGTGAAAGAGTAACCATGAGAGGTATCACGGAGGTCACAGTTCAGTTGAATGGACAAACTAGGAAGTTACCACTCTACGTAGTTAAAGGAGACTGCCCCTCCCTGCTGGGACGTTCGTGGATGGAGAGGATAAAATTAGACTGGTCATCAGTCTACATGATGTCACAATGATCCAGGCTTACCCGCCATCTTAAAGAAACATGCAGACGTCTTTAATGGAGAACTGGGTAGCATGAAAGATATTACTGTGAAGCTTCGTATTAAGCAGGATAGCAAACCCAAGTTCATGAAGGCACGACCCGTACCTTATGCCATCAGACCAAAAGTCGAGGCTGACTTAGAAGCCCTAGTTGAAAGCGGAGTACTAGAACCAGTCAGCGTGAGTGAATGGGCAACGCCCATCGTACCAGTGCTCAAGAAAGGGGGTGGAGTTAGGATATGTGGAGATTTTAAAGTAACTGTTAACCCTGTATTGTCAGTGGAGCAATATCCGCTCCCCCATATTGATGATTTGTTTGCGGGACTTGCTGGGGGCCAGAAGTTTAGCACAATCGACCTCTGTCAAGCCTACCTGCAAATGCATGTGGATGAACAGTCACGAGAAATGCTGACTATTGTGACGCACAAGGGCCTATTTAGGTATCGTCGACTTCCTTTCGGAATTACATCAGCTCCAGCGCTTTTCCAACGTGCTATGGACCAGATCCTTAGTGGATTGTCTGGTGTCCAGTGCTACTTAGATGATATCTTAGTTACTGGGTGTGATGACCAAGACCATCTGCGTAACCTGGATGCAACGCTACAGAGACTGAGGGATTACGGACTCAAGAGTTCGCAGGGATAAATGCGATTTTTTCAGGCATCAGTTGAGTACCTCGGTCATGTGATCGATGCTACAGGCCTTCAGAAGGCACCGTCCAAGACCAAGGCAATCATGGATGCCCCAGCACCTGAAAATATCAGCCAGCTGCGTTCTTTTCTAGGGTTACTGACCTACTATGGACGGTTCATACCGAACCTAGCCTCGATGCTGAGGCCGCTGCATTGGTTGCTATGTAAAGACAAGAAGTAGGAATGGACTAACAAGTGCCAGGAGGCGTTCATGACAGCAAAGGACACGCTCCTGAAGTCAGAGGCTTTGACGCATTTTAACCCTTCATTACCAATACAGTTAGCTTGCGATGCATCGTCATACGGTGTGGAAGCGGTCATTTCTCATATCATGCCAAACGGAGAAGAGAAGCCGATAGCACTCGCATCTAGGACTTTGAACAGAGCTGAAACTAACTACGCCCAAATAGAACGAGAAGCACTGAGCATTGTTTTTGGCGTTCGCAAGTTTCACCAATATTTGTACGGGAGACAGTTCACCCTACTAACAGATCACCGCCCTCTCACGACCATCTTCGGGCCACATACAGGGATTCCGTCACTTGCTGCGAGCAGAATGCAAAGGTGGGCGCTGCTGTTGTCTGCACACACATTTGACATTAGATATCGTAAGTCTGACCTGCACGGCAACGCCGACGGTCTTTCCAGGTTGCCGCTGCCTGTCACCAAGCCTATGACGTGTAGCATGGACATCTGCTATTTTAGGCAGGTGGAGAACGCGCCTGTTACTTCGACACAGGTCCGACGAAACACCAGAAACGACCCAGTGTTGTCTGCAGTGCTGGACATTATCGACAGGGGCAAGCTTGACAGCGATGGCCCAAACCTGAAACCATATCTCTTAAGGAGAAATGAACTGTCGGTGCAGTCTGGATGTTTGCTGTGGGGGAGGAGAGTGGTTATTCCACCATCGCTACGGAAACCAGTGTTGCAGCAACTACACTCCGGACACTGCGGAATGGTTCGTATGAAAGAAATAGCGAGGAGCTACTTCTGGTGGCCGGGTATGGATGGACAGATTGAGGACAAAGCTAAAACCTGTTCCTCATGTCAGAGAGTTCGTAATGTGCCACAGCTTGCACCTCTTCACCCCTGGGACTTTCCGGAGGAAGCATGGCACCGCATTCATGTAGACTTTGCAGGTCCATTCGAGGAGAGAATGTTCCTGGTGGCTGTTGACGCGCACAGTAAGTGGCCAGAGGTTGTTATAATGAGGTCCACCACCGCTGAGAAGACCATTGATGTGCCAAATAACTGCCTGAATCCATGAGGTTAAAACTTAAAACTAAAGGCTTTTATTAAGTACGAATCATGGCATCAAGTTAACACAAGGCAACCATCATTCATCACCGACCCAGCCCTTATGAGTAAAACCCAGCTCGTATAAATAAGACTCGCACCAATCAGGAGGATCCATAAAGGCGGAGCTAGGGAGGAACATAGTGGTTACACCTGTAAAACATTCCAGACATTAACAAGTACAACAACAGACAATCCAGAACAGTGTTATTTCATCACATTCACCCCCTGCTATAGATTCAGTCTGTCAGGAGGTCTAATAGTCCTCTGGGAACGACGTAACTCTTGCCGAGGCTCCTCCCGGAGTACCAACTCCGGTTCATCCGAATTCCCAGAATCATCAGTGTTTTCCACACTGAGGGTTTGTGTCTCTGAAGGTCCAATACCACGATTGAAAACTCTACTCTGAGTCAAACTCTTTGAGCTCCAGCAGGTGCAAGATCTTTAATAGAGACCGTATCCTCTCGCCCATCCGGATATTGAATGTACGCATACTGGGGATTAGCATGAAGGAGTTGTACTTCCTCCACCAGTGGATCAGTCTTGTGGCCTCTCACATGTCTGCGCAACAGCACAGGGCCCGTGGTCGTCAACCATGTGGGTAACGATACTCCATTAGTAGCTTTTCTTGGAAAGCTAAAACATCCTTTCATGAGGGGTGGCATTCGTCGCTGTACACAAGAGACCTTATGGAATGCAGCACGTCTGGCAGGACATCCTGCCAGCGAGAGGTCGGCAGGCCTCGTGACTTCAGAAACAATACGATAGCCTTCCACACTGTTGCATTTTCTTTCTCGACCTGCCCATTACCACGAGGGTTATAGCTGGTAGTTCTACTCGTTGCAATCCCTTTCGATAGCAAAAACTGTCGCAATTCTTCGCTCATAAAGGAAGAACCCCTATCACTATGTATATAGTTAGGCATGCCAAACAAAGAAAACAGTTGGCAGAGGCATTTAATTACAACAGCACTGGTCACATCCGGACAGGGGATAACAAAAGGAAACCGAGAGTACTCGTCTATAATAGTAAGGAAATAGACATTGCGGTCGCTTGATGGAAGGGGACCTTTAAAATCGAGACTCAAATGGTCGAGTTGCTTTAATAAGATGAGCTGGCTCGGACGGCTTATAGAAGCGGGGTTTGCGTTCAGCACAAACACGACAGGTTCTGGTCATTGTCCGGACCTCCTCAATAGAGTAGGGTAGATTGTGGGACTTAATGAAGTGGCAGGGTGGCAGAGTGCATCGTGGAGACTTTGAAGCTTATCTATACCTAGACTAGCACATACTCCTCGTGACAAAGCATCCGATGGCTCATTAAATACTCCAGGCCTGTACTGAATATCAGTCATATGTTGACAGTTCTATTCGCCATCTTAAAATCTTATCATTTTTGATCTTGCCTCTCTGCTTAGTATTGAACATAAAGGCCACAGATCGTTGGTCAGTAATAAGCGTAAAACGTCGACTAGCGAGATAATGTCTCCAATACCTGACTGCTTCGATAATCGCCTGCGCCTCCTTTTCCACTGAAGAATGTCGAACTTCTGGTCCTTGCAATGTACGAGAGAAGAAAGCTACTGGTCTACCAGCTTGGTTAAGAGTTGCTGCCAACGCAAAATCAGATGCATCACTTTCCACTTGAAAAGGGATCTTCTCATCCACGGCACATACCACTGCCTTCTCAATGTCCCGTTTTAATATTACAGAAAGCCTCCCGAGCTTCCGCCGATAGCGGAAAAGACGTCGACTTAATAAGAGGTCGGACTTTATCTGAGTAGCTAGCCACCCACTGAGCATAGTACGAAAAGAACCCCAGACACCTTCTTAAAGCTTTTACAGTGTGAGGTAAAGGTAATTCCTTAAGTGGGCGTAATCTTTCAGGATCTGGCCCGATTACCCCATTCTCCACAACGCAACCAAGAATACACAAACGTATAGTATTGAAGGTACACTTGTTTTCGTTGTAGGTCAGGTTTAACCTCTTTGCCGTCTCTAGGGACTTCGAGATTTTGATCATGCTCCCGTTGTGCACTAACAATGACAATAAAAGTTGATTTGATTTGATTTGTTGGTCGCGCCCACAGATAGTAACATTGTCCAGGTACGGGAATGTTGCTTCCAACGCGTATTCATCCACCATACGATCCATCTCCCGTTGGAAGACGGATACCCCATTCGTCACTCCAAAGGGCATCCTAAGGAATTGGTGCAGGCGCCCATTAGCTTCGAAGGCCGTATAAGGTCGGTCTTCTATTTTGATAGGGAGTTGATGGTAGGCAGACTTTAAATCAATGGTGGAGAACACGCGGTACTGAGCTATCTGGTTCACCATCTCAGAAATACGAGGCAAAGGATAGGCGTCCAATTGGGTATACAAATTTATAGTCTGGCTATAATCGACCACAAGTCTTTTCTTTTCATTAGTTTTAACCACCACCACCACCTGGGCACGCCACAGGCTATTACTGTGTTCGATGATTCCCTCCCGTTGAAGCCTTTCCACTTCCTCTTTTATAAATGTTTTATCTTCTGAACTATACCGTCGACTCTTAGTCACTATAGGTCTGCAATTAGGAGCAAGGTTCACGAACAAAGAAGGCGGACTTACTTTTAAAGTAGAAAGGCCGCAGACTGTGAGTGGAGGCTGAGACCCACTATACTTAAGGGTAACGCTCTCATGCTGACACTGGAAGTCCAAGCCTAAAATTAAGTTCACACACAACTGAGGTAATATAAGGAGTTTAAAGTCCTTATACTCCGTATCCTTAATGGTCAATGTGACTTTACAATATCCAGTTACTTCCGAAGTAAGGGACTTGGACGCCATCACAATTTCACTTCGAGTAGGATACACCTTCAATGAACAGGAGTTAACAAGGTTGGGATGTATAAAACTTTCAGTACTGCCACAGTCTATCAAACACCCAGTAGGACGACCATTAATCTTAATGTCCATCATAGATTTCGACAAGGAACACGGTATGGTCTGGTCAACCATAACTGAGGCTAGAGTAAAACGATAGGCGGCAGCAGAGAAGACATCGGGTACAGGATTACCCTTACACACTTTACTAAAATGTCCCCGTTTCTTACATTTAAAACAAGTAGCCTCTCTGGCTGGGCATCTTTGCCTGGAGTGTTTAGATTGGCCACAAAAATAACACTTAGACCCATGGGGTACAGCCGCAACAGTAGGATTAAGTGGAGGCTCCATTGGCATTATGGAGGCCTCCATACTCAGAACACACGAGGCTGAGAGAGACGCATGGGCTGATGCATACACTTCTAAATTCTTCTGGGCTACATCTAACGATCGAGCCGTAACAACGACTGTTTTTAAAACTAACGAGTCATTCTCGAGGAGTCTCTGTCTAATATAATTAGATCGGAGGCCAGATATAAAAGAATCGCGGATGGCTTCTTCCTGATACAATATGGCAGAGACAGCCTTGTAGTTGCAATCCTTAGCCAAAGCCTTAAGATCCTGCAGGAAATCATCCAGGGATTCCTCGGGTAATTGCCTGCGAGTAGACAAAAGATACCTGGCGTATACTTCATTAACCGACTTAAGGTACTGGGCCTTAAGAGCTGCAAGGGCCTCTTCATACGTAGTAATATCTTCAAATATAGAGTAAGTTTGATGACTTACCAAGTTGGTTAAAAGACCCAACTTGTTAACCGTCGGATCGATCGATGCGATGAAGTGTTCAAAACATCGAAGCCAATGCGTAAATTTCTTCGACGCATCTGCCGAATGGGGATCGATATCCAGACACTCTGGTTTCAAAAATTGATCCATCTTCCAAAGTTGTTACTTAATAAAATTGATGTGCCAAATAACTGCCTGAATCCATGAGGTTAAAACTTAAAACTAAAGGCTTTTATTAAGTAAGAATCATGGCATCAAGTTAACACAAGGCAACCATCATTCATCACCGACCCAGCCCTTATGAGTAAAACCCAGCTCGTATAAATAAGACTCGCACCAATCGAGAGGATCCATAAAGGCGGAGCTAGGGAGGAACATTAGTGGTTACACCTGTAAAACATTCCAGACATTAACAAGTACAACAACAGACAATCCAGAACACAGAGTTATTTCATCACAGCCATTGAGAAGTTTGGTGAGGTGTTCAGCCGATTTGGATCTCCGATGGAACTTGTCTCAGACAAAGGTTCACAGTGGATGTCACGAGAAATGGGTACATTCCTGCAGGTGAATGGCGTACAACATATCAGGGCTGCACCATACCACCCTACGACCAATGGTCTAGCTGAGAGGTTTGTTCAGACCATGAAACACTCTCTAAAGGCATCGCAAGGCCAGGGAACGCTTCATCAGCACCTGAATAGTTTCCTGTTGAGTTACAGGAACACACCACATGCGACCACAAAAGCATCACCTGCCACTCTACTGCTCAAAAGAGAGCTACGAACCAACTTCGACCTGCTGAAACTGCCAAAGGTGAAAGACATGGTACAGTATCAGCAGGACAAGCAGATCAAGCGACGTGAACAACGCTCCAAAGACAGAGCCTTCAGTCCAGGTGAACATGTGTTGGTACGGAACTACAGTGGTGGACCTAAGTGGGTTCCTGCTACTGTCATTGCACAGACTGTCCAGTATCCTACACTGTACAGACACCCGAGGACATTGTCTGGAAGAGACACACCGATCAGCTTTTACGAAGTGCAGCAACACCCACTGAACCACCAACAGCAGTTTATCTGCCATTGGGTGACGCTGTGGGTCATCCACCTTCTACACCGAGAGGCTCACCTTCTGAGGAAGCAGCCGCTTCAGCCCCTATCTCCTCAGCAAGGGAGACCTGTATACAGGCACCCCAGCCGCCTACACCTGTGTTGACGTCACCTGTGAGAGACAATGAACTGGAGAGCCAGGTTGACCGCCGGTATCCTACCAGAGAGCAGCGGTACCCTATACGTTTGAACTTATAATTCAGAGGCTTACCCTTTATCTGGGGCAGAATAATCCCCATGGGTATAGCCATGGTTGGAGGAAGTCCACCCTCACTCCCAGGTTATTGTGTTTTTAAAATTTTGTGGTTCTATTGGGACATCTAATGTAAGAGGGGAGGAAATGTTGTGTATTTTGAATGTTGTATTTGAATTGTCCCACATAGCTTACCGTAGTTGTGATGTGCAATGCACTATGGGAAATAGAGTGCATTGAGTTGAGAAGATTCTGGAAAGTGATGGCTGTGAACTGAACTCTGTCTCCTGCGTACTCTTTTAATTGTTATACAAGCAAGGTTATTAAACTCTTGAGATTTAACACTGGACTCCCCCGCCATCGGGAACATCCTTCCTGCATCTAGTCTGTCTAGTCCTGTTAGAATTTTATATGTTTCAATGAGATCCCCTCATTCTTCTAAACTCCAGCGAATATAAGCCCAATTGACCCAATCTCTCTTCATAGGTCATTCCTGCCATCCCAGGTATCAGTCTGGTGAATCTTCGCTGCACTCCCTCCATCCTTCCTCAGATAAGGTGACCAAAACTGCACTCAATACTCAAGGTGTGGTCTCACCAAGGCCCTGTACAACTGCAGCAAGACACCCTTGCTCCTGTACTCGAATCCTCTCGCTATGAAGGCCAGCATACCATTTGCCTTCTTAACCGCCTGCTGCACCTGCATGCTTACCTTCAGCGACTGGTGCTCAAGGACACCCAGGTCTCGTTGCACTTCCCCTTCTCCCAATCTATTGCCGTTCATATAATAATCTGCCTTCCTGTTTTTGCCACCAAAGTGGATAACCTCTCATTTATCCACATTATACTGCATCTGCCATGCATCTGCCCAATCACCCAACCTGTCCAAATCATACAGGAGTTTCTCAGCATCCTCCTCACAGCACACATACCCACCCAGCTTTGTGTCATCTGCAAACTTGGAGATATTACATCTGGTTCCCTCGTCTAGATCATTAATATATAATGTGAATAGCTGGGGTCCTAGCACTGATCCCTGCGGTACCCCACTAGTCACTGCCTGCCACTCGGAAAAAGTCCCGTTTATTCCAACTCTTTGCTTCCTGTCTGCCAACCAGTTCTCTATCCAAGTCAGTACCTTACCCCCAATCCCATGTGATTTAACTTTACACACTAATCTTTTATGCGGGACCTTATTGAAAGCCTTCTGAAAGTCCAAATACACCACATCCACTGGTTCTCCCTTATCTAGTCTACCAGTTACATCCTCAAAAAATTCCAGTAGATTAGTCAAGCATGATTTACCTTTTGTAAATCCATGTTGACTTTGTCCGATCCTGTCACTGTTTTCCAAGTGCTCTGCTATTACATCTTTTATAATGGACTCTAGCATTTCCCCCACTACTGATGTCAGTCTTACCGATCTATAATTCCCCGTTTTCTCTCTACCAACTTTTTTGAATAGTGGGGTTACATTAGCTACCCTCCAATCCATGGGAACTGTTCCAGAGTCTATAGAATTTTGGAAGATGACCAGCAATGCATCTACTATTTCTAGGGCCACTTCCTTAAGCACCCTAGGATGTAGATTATCAGGCCCTGGGGATTTATCGGCCTTTAATGCCGTCAATTTCCCTAACACCATTTCCCTACAAATACTGATTTCATTCAATTCCTCCTTCTCATTAGACCCTATGTTCCCCGACATCTCTGGGAGGTTATTTGTGTCCTCCTTTGTGAAGACAGAACCAAAGTATGTATTTAATTGGTCTGCCATTTCTTTGTTCCCCATTATAAATTCCCCTGATTCTGACTGCAAGGGACCTACGCTTGACTTCACCAACCTTTTTCTCTTCACATATCTATAGAAGTTTTTACAGTCAGTTTTTATGTTCTCTGCAAGCTTACTCTCATACTCTATTTTTCCCCTCTTAATTAATCCCTTTATCCTCCTTTGCTGAATCCTAAACTGCTCCCAGTCCTCAGGTTTGCTGCTTTTTCTGGCCAATTTATATGTCCTCTCCTTGGATCTTATGCTATCCTTAATTTCCCTTGTTAGCCATGGTTGAGTCATCTTCTTTGTTTTATTTTTATGCTAAACAGGGATGAACAAATTCTGTATTTCATCCATACGATCTTTAAATGTTTGCCATTGCCTATCCACCGTCAACCCTTTAAGTAACGTTCCCCAATCCATCTTAGCCAACTCGCGCCTCATACCATCGTAGTTTCCTTTATTTAAATTCAGGACCCTAGTCTATGAGTCAAATGCTTCACTCTCCATCTTAATGAAGAATTCGATCATATTATGATCGCTCCGCCCCAAGGGGCCTCGCACAACAAGATTGCTAATTAATCTTTTCTCATTACATAATACCCAGTCTAAGATGGCCTGATCTCTAGTTGGTTTCTTGACATATTGGTCCAGGAAACCATCCCGTATACACTCCAGGAATACACTCCTCCACAGTATTGTTACTAATTTGGTTAGCCCAATGTATATGTAGATTAAAATCACCCATGATAACTGCTGTGCCCTTATTGCACGCATCTCTAATTTCCCGTTTCATGCCATCCCCAACCTCAGTATTACTGTTTGGGGGTCTGTATATAACTCCCACAAATGTTTTCTGCCCCTTGGTATTTCTCAGCTCTACCCATACAGATTCCACATCATCAGACCTATATCCTTCCTTACTATTGTGTTAATCTCCTCTTTAGCTAGCAATGCTACCCCACCTCCTTTTCCTTTTTGCCTGTCTTTTTCCTGAATATCGAATATCCCTGGATGTTGAATTCCCAGCCTTGGTCACCCTAGAGCCATGTCTCCGTAATCCCAATTATATCATATCCGTTTACATCTATTTGTGCAGCTAATTCATTCACCTTATTACGAATGCTCCTCGCATTAAGACACAAAGCCTTCAGGCTTGTTTTTTTAACACTCTTAGACCTTTTGGAATTATTATTTACTGTGGCCATGTTTGATTTAAACCCTTGATTTCTCTGACTGCCACTTTTGCTTTTCTCCTTCCTGTCTTTTGCTTCTATCCTTGCTTCCCTTTCCTCTGTCTCCCTGCACAGGTTCCCAACCCCCTGCCATTTTAGTTTAAACCCTCCCCAACAACACTAGCAAACACTCCCACTAGGACATCGGTCCCGGTCCTGCCCAGGTGCAAACCATCCAGTTTGTACTGGTCCCACCTCCCCCAGAACCGGTTCCAATGTCCCAGGAATTTGAAACCCTCTCCCTTGCACCATTCCTCTAGCCACGTATTCATCTGAAATGTCCTTCTATTTCTACTCTGCAGCTGAAGGTGTAGAGGGGGCTGGCTGTGCTGTCTGTCCTCCTAAGGTTGTATATACACCATTAAAATCAGAGTAGTCCATTTCCAAGTGAGTATCCGATCAGAGAGCATCTCTGTAGGCTTTATATGCCATACACTGCAAAGACTCAGTACTCTCCTGGCCCCTCCCCGATCAAACATATCATTTCCAGCTCTCTCTAAGGATTTTCTGCACCCAACTCTAAATGTGAAGCCGGGCAGGCTAGCACAGGGGCATGTCGGCTGTGCTTTAGTGGGGAGAATCTAAATGCTGAAATACCAACATGGACTGGTTAGACTGAACGGCCTTTCACTGAGTTGTAATTTTGTGTGAGTATGTCTGTTTGTGATTGAGCGTGCGTGTGTGTGTATGTCAGTGCTTGAGTGAGAGAGTGTGTGTGTGTGTGTGTGTGTGTGTGTGTGTGTGTGTGTGTGTGTGTGTGTGTGTGTGTGTGTATTACTGCTGAGTTTCATGGTGCTTACCCTTCTCAAAGCTGCCAGATCCGACTACCTCACACTGTTAATTCACTGGCACAAACTTCACAGGGACATTGGAACTCAGCCTCTTTAAAAAAAACTTCATACCAGGCAAAAATCCAAGGATTGAGTTCCCAGGGTTTAGGCTGCTGGGTACGAGATCCCACAGGCAAAAACTGGGGTTAGCACCCTGACGTAAGAAAACATGTCACACCCCACCCCACCCCATCTCCAAAACCTCCTTGCCCCAGACTCCACAAAGGTCCTCACTGAGCAGCTGATGGAACAAGGAGATTTTCCCCAAGGTCAAAAGAAAAATCAATCACATTTTCCCAGTCCAAATTTTCACAATATGATCTACTCAAATCTTCAGGAAATGTTCCTTTTGTGTATATGTGTTTGTCCCTGCACTCCCTCTCCCCTCATGGTTCCATCTACCCTACAGTTGTATAGAATCCAACATCTTGAAAGCGACTTTGAAGTTTGCTAGGGCGTGTTTCTGGAAGGGCGCAGCAGTGTGTTGTGCATCAGACCGGAGGCAGTTCACGTCCCGTCTCCAAGGGCAACCCACAGCCCTTTGGCAGAGTCAACCCGCGTGCCTACAGACTGTGGCTGTGCTCAGTGCGCGCCCACCTTTGCCTCAGATCGCTCCAGTTTCTGGAAGCATCCACCAGTCTTCTCTCGCCAATCGCAGCACCAATTGATCTGTACGTACCCTGTGTGACCAGACCATATCTGAGACCCCTGGATTAGGAGGCAGGCAGCGTACAAAGACAAGTGTAACCTTTCAATAAATATCTCTTCATTCTACCTCCATTCCCCCCCACAACTGCTCTCTTGTGGTGGGGCAGGCTCCCGCAGGAGCTGGACGTTCTCCCATACTTCACCCAAGTGGCCATTCTCGGTGTGTGAGCCTTGGCAGCAGCATCCACTATTCGGAGGTGGGGGGAGGATGGATCACAGCTAGGCCTCGCTCAACATTGACTCGCTAACTTTCCAGCAGGGCTCGCAAACAATAATGAGCTGGAGCAGAAATTCAGCGCATTATTTCTTTCTCTTGCCATCGCAGGGGCAACTGAGATGGCCTAACTCAACACAGGGATCAAACCTGGAACCACATTGGTCTGTGTGGCTTCGTTTTCATCTTTGGTTTGAACCAGTGACTTGGTTTGAGCCGATGATCTTTGGCTCAAGCCGGTGATCTTTGGTTCGAGCCGGTGATCTTGGCTCAGGCCGGTGATCTAGCTTGTGCCGTTGGGTGACACCCGAGTTGAAGCTGCTGAGTATGTAACAGGAATAAGGTTCCCCGCAGCAAGACTCATCTTGGCTCCGAGTCCAATGTTCTGCCGCCCGATGTTTAAAATGATTAAAGGAGTTGATTGGGCAGACAAGGAAAAACTATTTCCTCTGGTGGGGGAGTCCAGAACAAGGCGGCATAACCTTAAAATTAGAGCTAGGCCATTCAGGGGTGATATCAGGAAGCACTTCTTCACACAAAGGGTAGTGGAAATCTGGAACTCTCTTTCCCCCAAAAAGCTGTGGATGTTTGGGGTTAATTGGAGCTTTATGTTGGGTAAGGGTATCGAGGGATATGGAGCAAAAGCGGGTAATTGGGTAAATCTCGCTTTTTTTCTCTCTCTCCCCATCTCTCTCTATCTTTCTGTGGGTGTCTGTTATTTCTCTTGAAGTCCCGTGCAGAATCAGTGAGTCAGATTGCTCCATTTGGTCGACACTCCTCGACAGCTGCCGACCAATCATTTGAGGAGCAGGGCCATCTCGCCCGGCCTGGAGAGAGAGGAGCTTCCAGAAAACGGAGCTGGCCTTTTTAACTTATGTGTGTTTTAAAGTATTTAACAGAAGTTACTGGGTGGTTGCTGTTTGTTTAGTAATGGAATGAGCAGACGCTGGGGATGAAAGGGCCAGTTGAATGCGGGAAAGGCTGAGAAGATGATGTTCTCTGATTCTTGCCTGTCACTTTAAATCCCACTCTCGATTGTGGCATTTGACCTTTTTGTTTCTTTAACTTCAGCTGCCTAGACCCAAAGATCCAGCAATCCCTCCCTGAACCTCTCCGCCTCTCTCTCCTTTAAGACGCTCCTTCAAACCTACCTCTTTGACCAAGCTTTTGGTCACCTGTCCTAATATCTCCTTATTGGGCTTGGTGTCAAATTTTGTTTGATAATCGCTCCTGTGAAGCGCCTTGGGATGCTTTAAACATAGAAGATAGGAGCAGGAGTAGGCCATTCGGCTCCTCGAGCCTGCTCCGCCATTCAGTGAGATCATGGCTGATCATCCAAAATCAGTACCCTGTCCCTGCTTTCTCCCCATATCCCTTGATCCCCTTAGCCTTAAGAAATATATCCAACTCCTTCTTGAATATATTTAATGAATTGGCCTCAACTGTCTTCTGTGGTAGAGAATTCCACAGGTTCACCACTCTCTGGGTGAAGAAATTCCTCCTCATCTCAGTCCTAAATGGCTTACCCCATATCCTTAGACTGTGACCCCTGGTTCTGGACTCCCCCGCCATCGGGAACAGCCTTCCTGTCTGTCCAGTCCTGTTAGAATTTTATAAGTTTCAATGAGATCCCCTCTCATTCTTCTAAACTCTAGTGAATATAAGCCTAATCGACCCAATCTCTTTTCATACGTCATTCCTGCCATCCCAGGTGTCAGTCTGGTGAATCTTCGCTGCACTCCCTCCATGGCAAGAACATCCTTCCTCAGATAAGGTGACCAAAACTGCACTCAATACTCAAGGTGTGGTCTCACCAAGGCCCTGTACAACTGCAGCAAGACATTCTTGCTCCTGTACTCGAATCCTCTCGTTATGAAGGCCAGCATACCATTTGCCTTCTTAACCGCCTGCTGCACCTGCATGCTTACCTTCAGCAACTGGTGCACAAGGACACCCAGATCTCGTTGCACTTCCCCTTTTCCCAATCTATTGCCGTTCATATAATAATCTGCCTTCCTGTTTTTGCCACCAAAGTGGATAACCTCGCATTTATCCACATTAATACTGCATCTGCCATGCATCTGCCCAATCACCCAACCTGTCCAAATCGTACTGGAGTTTCTCTGCATCCTCCTCACAGCACACATGCCCACCCAGCTTTGTGTCATCTGCAAACTTGGAGATATTACATCTAGTTCCCTCGTCTAGATCATTAATATATATTGTGAATAACTGGGGTCCTAGCACCGATCCCTGCGGTAACCCACTAGTCATTGCCTTCCACTCGGAAAAAGACCCGTTTATTCCAACTCTTTGCTTCCTGTCTGCCAACCAGTTTTCTATCCAAGTCAGTACCTTACCCCCAGTCCCATGTGCTTTAGCTTTGCCCGCTAGTCTCTTATGCGGGACCTTATTGAAAGCCTTCTGAAAGTCTAAATACACCACATCCACTGGTTCTCCCTTATCTATTCTACCAGTTACACCCTCAAAAAATTCCAGTAGATTAGTCAAGCATGATTTACCTTTTGTAAATCCATGTTGACTTTGTCCGATCCTGTCACTGTTTTCCAAGTGCTCTGCTATTACACCTTTTATAATGGACTCTAGCATTTTCCCCACTACCGATGTCAGGCTTACCGGTCTATAATTCCCCGTTTTCTCTCTACCACCTTTTTAAAATAGTGGTGTTATATTAGCTACCCTCCAATCCATGGGAACTGTTCCATAGAATTTTGGAAGATGACCAACAATGCGTACCCTAGGATGTAGATTATCAGGCCCTGGGGATTTATCGGCCTTCAATCCCGTCAGTCTCCCTAACACCATTTCCCTACAAATACTGATTTCATTCAGTTCCTCCCTCTCATTAGACCCTTTGTTCCCCGACATTTCTGGAAGTTTATTTGTGTCCTCCTTTGTGAAGACAGAACCAAAGTATGTATTTAATTGGTCTGCCATGTCTTTGTTCCCCATTATAAATTCCCCTGATTCTGATTGTAAAGGACCTACGCTTGACTTTACTACATTAAAGGCGCTATATAAATACAAGTTGTTGTTGTTGTATCCACTTCTGCTTCAGGTACCTTGTCCCTTTTATCGTGTGTCCACCATCCAAAATTCCCACCTACCTGCCTTTGAACCAACCAGTCCGGTTTTAACGTCTAGTCATTTACTTCCCTGAGAACTCGACAGCAAAGATTCAGTTTCCTAATTGTTAGCCCATGAATTCTTTGGGATACCTGCGGGGGAGCAGGCCTGAGCCTGGGGCTAGAGTTGGAGATGAGTCTGAGGAGAGTTGGGGAAGGGGGTAGTAACTAGGATCACCAACTCTGATATTCACAGAGCGGGATTAAACGGAGTGGATTTGAACAGAGTGTTTTATTTGGGAATTTGGAAAGAGTGGGAATTCGGAGAAGAGGGGGAAAGAGTTGCTGCTTTTTGCCTACACGACTTGTAGTGCTTTGTGTTACAGGTAGATATTTAATTTCATTACCCATAACTTAATCCAAATCAAGTAAGTAGTCAATAAACTACACTGTAAACTAAGTTACCTAATTACAAATTACAGTGCAGGTGGTGTGCCACAACTGCAGCATGTGGGAATTTGTGGAGAGCATCGTGATCCCGGACAACCACGTTTGCAATAAGTGCCTGCATCTTGAGGAACTTCAGCTCAGAGTTTCTGAGCTGGAGTCTGAGATGCAGACATTGCGGGGCATCAGGGATGGGGAGAGTTACCGGGACACTTTGATCCAGGAGGCAGTCACACCCCTTAGGTTAGATAGTGGTACAGGTCTGGTTAGTGGTCAGGGACAGGAGGGTGTGACTGCAACTCAGGCAGGTAAGGGGACCTCGGGTGCAGTGCTGGAGGAGCATCAGCCTTTGCCCTTGTCCAGGTATGAGGTTCTTGCTGCCTGTTTGCATGAGGGAAAAGCCTGCAGGATGGATGAGCAAGCTGACCATGGCACCATGGTGCAGGAGGCCATTCAAGTGGGGGGAGTGAAAGGGAATGTCGTTGTGGTAGGGGACAGTATGGTCAGGGGGATAGATACTGTTCTCTGCAGCCGCAACCGAGAGTTCCGAAGGTTGTGTTGCCTGCCCGGTGCCAGGGTTAAAGACATCTCATCGCGGCTGGAGAAGAACTTGGAGTGGGAGGGGCAGGATCCAGTTGTCGTGGTCCACATAGGAAGCAACGACATAGGTAGAACTAGGAATGAGGTTCTGCTGAGGGAGTTTGAGGAGCTAGGATCCAAATTAAAAAGCAGACCCTCAAAGGTAATAATCTCTGGATTGTTACCTGAGCCACGCACAAATTGGCATAGGGACAAACAGATTAGAGGTTTAAATAACGTGGTTCAAAGAGTGGTGTGGGAGGAAGGGGTTTTCAGTTCATGGGTTTTCAGTTCATGGAGCACTGACACCAATATTGGGAAAGAGGGAGCTGTTCCATTGGGATGGGCTTCACTTAAACCGGGCTGGGACCAGTGTCCTGGTGAACCGAATAACTAGGGCAGTAGACAGGGCTTTAAACTAATGAAGTGGGGGTGGGAGGATTCAGGAAAAAGTAAATTTAAAAGCAGAGCGAGAAATGTCAAGGCTCTAGAGCAGAGTAGGGTTTTGGGTAAAAATAAGCAGAGTGGGTCAGGAAGGGACAGAGTGAGTAACAAAGGTAATAAGGCATCAGTGACTAAGGTGACAGCAGAGAAAAATAGAAATAAGTCAAAGCTAAAGGCACTATATCTGAATGCACGAAGCATTCGCAACAAAATAGATGAATTAATAGCGCAGATAGAAATTAACAGGTTTGATCTAATAGCCATAACGAAACTAGGGTCTTAAATCTAAACAAAGCAAACTACGTAGGTATGAGGGGTGAGTTGGCTAAGGTAGATTGGGAAACTACATTAAAAGGTATGATGGTAGACAAGCAATGGCTGACATTTAAAGAATTAATACATAATTTACAACAAATATACATCACCAACAACGATGAGTCAGCCTACAGGGAGGAGGTCCAGCATCTCGTGAAGTGGTGCGCCGATAACAACCTGGCCCTTAACATCAAGAAAACCAAAGAAATCATTGTGGACTTCAGGAAGTCTAAAGGCAGAAGTCACACCCCCATCCACATCAATGGGGCTGTAGTGGAAAGGGTGGACAGCTTTAAGTTCCTCTGAGTCCACATCACGGAAGACCTCTCCTGGTCCCTCAATACCTCCTCTCTGGTGAAGAAGGCCCAGCAGCGCCTATATTTCCTAAGGAGGCTGAAGGGATGTAACCTGTCACCCCTGATCCTCTCTAACTTTTACCGCTGCACAATAGAGAGCATCCTGACAAACTGTATCACAGTATGGTATGGCAGCTGTAGCTACTATGACCGGAAAGCCCTGCAGCAGGTAGTCAAAACTGCCCAACGCATTACCGGCACCCGGCTACCGACCATAGAGCACATATACCAGAAACGCTGTTTACGGAGGTCATGGTCCATCATCAAAGACCCTACCCACCCCAGCCACAGTCTATTCGCCCTCCTGCCATCTGGGAGACGCTACAGATGCATTCGCACCCGTACGACCAGATTTAGGAACAGCTTCTTTACCAGGGCTGTCATCCTACTGAACTCCACAAATAAACTCTAAAGCCTGCACATCTGCCGATGCACTTTATTATGGTTATGTTTATGTTAATGTATTACAAGCCAAATGTATGTTGAATGTTTAAATGTCTTAATCTAAATGTACACTCTCGGGAGCCGCAAGCCCACATTTCGTTGTACTGCACTTGTGCACTAACAATGACAATAAAAGTTGATTTGATTTGATTTGATTTAAGGCACAAAAACCCCACAGGAAAAGTGGTCCAACCATGGCTAACAAGAGATAGTATGAGATCAAAGGAAGAGGCTTATAATGTTGCCAAAAAGAGTAGTAAGCCTGAAGATTGGGAGGATTTTAGAATTCAGCAAAGGAGGACCAAGAAAATTGATAAAGGGGAGAATAGACTATGAGAGTAAACTAGCGAGAGACATAAAAACAGACTGTAAAAGCTTCTATAGGTATGTAAAAAGGAAAAGATTAGTGAAAGTAAATGTGGATCCCTTACAGGCTGAGGCAGGAGAAATTATAATGGGGAATAAGGAAATGGCAGATACTTTGGCCGCCATTTTTTCAATGGAGGCGGGTTAGGTACAGGCCAGGTGGTTTCCGGCTTCCAGTCCTGCCTCCAACTGCATCTGGCCCACAGATGTGATTTTACGTTGATTGACCTTGTTAAGCCCGCCCTGCGGGCTTGCCGGCCAATTAAGAGGAAGCCGGTCAGATGATGTCATTTGATAATGCGTCATCTGCCGGTTTTCTTAAAGGGACCACGCACAATTTTTTTTTGACAGCTGATTTCTCTGTGTTTGACAGCATTGAGGTGTACAATCACTGTACAAAGGTGATCTCTTGCACTCAGGCTCTCCAATTACTCCCTCCATAGGCTGGAATAGATGGCAGCTGCAGGTGAGGTGACAGAAGCGATCTGTCACTGGTGAGAGAGGTTCTCCCAATGAGGTGGCCCTGGACATGGATTTCAAAACTTGTAACCTAAAGAAATGTGGAAATGTATTAAAAATGAATTTCCCAACATTTTCTTACCTCTGAGACTCACCAGTGCACCATTGGATCCTTCACACCACTTCTGCAGCTGTCATCAATCCAGAAACATTACAGCAGACTCACAACACACCACACTTACCTGGTGTGGTGTCCGGACGTTGGGAAACCCGAGGCAGAAGTGGAAAAATTAAGAAGTAGCCTGTCAACTACTATCAACTACCTGTTAATAGGCAGGTAATTGGCTTTAATCCTCTTCCTGCTGCTAGGTGCCGGGTCCATTCGCAAATCGGGGACCCGACACTTGGGAAAATTGTTTGGAGGGCGGGATCGTTGATCGCAACCCGCTGTCAATCAAAACGATTTTACCCTTTGACCCGCCTCCAAACCCGCCCTCTGAGCGCTGGCAAAATCCAGCCCTTTGAGTCTGTCTTCACAGAGGAATTTGCAAAAAACTTCCCGGAAATAGTGGAGAACCAAGGCTCTAGCGAGAATGAGGAACTGAAAGAAATTAGAAAAAAATAGTACTGGAGAAATTAATGGGACTGAAAGCCGATAAATCCCCTGGACCTGATGGCCTACATCCTATGGTTTTGAAAGAGGTGGCTATAGAGATAGTGGATGCATTGGTTGTCATTTTCCAAAATTGCATAGATTCTAGAACGGTTCCCGTGGATTGGAAGATAACAAATGTAACCCCACTATTTAAGAAAGGAGGGAGAGAGATACGGGGAACTACAAACCAGTTAGCCTGATATCAGTAGTAGGGAAAATGCTAGAATCTTTTATTAGGGATGTGGTAACAGGGCACTTAGAAAATAATAATAAGATTGAGCAGAGTCAACACGGATTTATGAAAGGGAAATCATGTTTGATGAATCTGTTAGAGTTTTTTGAGGTTGTAACTAGCAGAATAGATGAGGGGGAACCAGTGGATGTGGTATATTTGGATTTTCAGAAGGCATTCGATAAGGTGCCATACAAGAGGTTATTAAACAAAATTAGGGCTCATGGGATTGTGGTAATATACTAGCATGGATTGAGGATTGATTAACGGACAGAAAACAGAAAGTAGGAATAAACAAGTCATTTTCGGGTTGGCAGGCTGTAACTAGTGGGGTACCGCAAGGATCAGTGCTTGGGCCTCAGCTATTCACAATCTACATAGAAACATAGAAGATAGGAGCAGGAGTAGGCCATTCGGCCCCTCAAGCCTGCTCCGCCATTCAATGCGATTTAAGGCTGATCATCCAAATTCAGTACCCTGTCCCTGCTTTCTCCCCATATCCCTTGATCCCTTTAGCCTTGAGAAATATATCCAACTCCTTCTTGAATATATTTAATGAATTGGCCTCTACTGCCTTCTGTGGTAGAGAATTCCACAGGTTCACCACTCTCTGGATGAAGAAATTCCTCCTCATTTCTGTTCTAAATGGCTTACCCCTTATCCTTAGACTGTGACCCCTGGTTCTGGACTCCCCGACCATCGGGAACATCCTTCCTGCATCTAGTCTGTCCAGTCATGTCAGAATTTTATAAGTTTCAATGAGATCCCCTCTCATTCTTCTAAACTCTAGCGAGTATAAGCCCAATCGACCCAATCTCTCCTCATACGTCATTCCTGCCATCCCAGGTATCAGCCTGGTGAATCTTCGCTGAACTCCCTCCATGGCAAGAACATCCTTCCTCAGATAAGGTGACCAAAATCAATGATTTGGATGAAGGGACCAAATATATTCAAGTTTGCTGATGATACAAAGCTGGGTGGGAATGTAAGTTGTGAGGAGGATGCAAGGAGGCGTCAAGGGGATATAGACTGGCTAAGTGAGTGGGCAACAACATGGCAAATGGAATATAATGTGGAGAAATGTGAAGTTATCCACTTTGGTAGGAAAAATAGAAAAGCGGAGTATTTTTTATATGGTGAAAGATTGGGAAATGTTGGTGTTCAGAGGGACCTGGGTGTCCTTGTACACGAATCACTGAAAGTTAACATGTAGGTACAGCAAACAATTAGGAAAGCAAATGGTATGTTGGCCTTTATTACATGAGGATTTGAGTATAAGAGTAAAGACGTCTTACTGCAATTATACAGGGCCCTGGTGAGACCACACCTGGAGTATTGTGTACAGATTTGGTCTCCTTACCTAAGGAAGGATATACTTGCCATAGAGGGAGTGCAACGAAGGTTCACCATACTGGTTCCTGGGATGGGGGGATTGTCCTGCGAGGAGAGATTTAGTAGACTGGGCCTATATTCTCTAGAGTTTAGAAGAATGAAAGGTGATCTCATTGAAACATACAAAATTCTTACAAGACCTGACAGGGTAGATGCAGGGAGGATGTTTCCCCTGGCTGGGGAGTCTAGAACCAGGGGTCACAGTTTCAGAATAAGGGGTCGGCCATTTAGGACTGAGATGAGGAGAAATTTCTTTACTCAGAGGGTGGGGAATCTTTGGAATTCTCTACCCCAGAGGGCTGTGGAGGCTCAGTCATTGAGTATATACAAGACAGAGTTCGATAGATTTTTGGATATTAAGGGAATCAAGGGATATGGGGATAGTGCAGGAAAGTGGAGATGAGGTCGAAGATCAGCCATGATCTTATTGAATGGCGGAGCAGGTTTGAAGGGCCAAATAGCCGACTCCTGCTCCTATTTCTTATATTCTTATTCCTGGAGGTTTCATCACATGACCTCCCGCCTCCAACCGCCTCACCCAGTCAAATAGTTTTTTGTCCCAATCGCCAATATTTTTATAACTAATAAACGAAAGTGTTCAATGAACATTTTTTTTAAAGTCAGACATTTTGTTTAATGCCCCTATGATTTTCTTTCTCCTGGGTGTTGCTCGCAACAGTGTATATAGGAGTTTAATCTTTAATTGCCGGAGACTCCAGAACAATCCAGGAGGGTTGGCGTAACCTGATCTGGACCAAGCCAACCTTAGTGTGCCCCATTATTGTGGTTGCTCCACTCTCCACGGACTCTTGTTTTGAAGAGAACAGTATGTCTTATGGGAAAAGGAGGAGTGGAGGCAGAGCTGGAAGAGGAAGGAAGTGTTAGTCTCCGATCCATTTTACACACCAGACCCATTTCAAGGGTTTGAGATGCCCTGCCTGCACCCAGTCCAGTGCCTTAGCCCTGTTTTAACCCGGGTACAAGATGCCAGCCCTCGCACCATCATCTTGTGTGTCCCACTTAACCCTGGCTAATTTTACGTCCATCTGAGAGGGTAAACAGGGCCTCGGTTTAATGTCTCATCTGAAAGATGGCACCTCCGACAGTGCAGCACTCCCTCAATCCTGCACTGGGAGTGTCAGCCTGGGTTATGTGCTGAAGTCTCTAGAGTGGAACTTGAACCCCCAACCTTCTGACTCAGAGGCAAGAGTGCTACCCACTGAGTGCTACACCCATACTGTATGTGCCCTAGGAGTGTTTGATGGGACAGCTTGGAGGGAGTTTAGAGACCTTGGCGATCTTGGGCAGGTTAGGGGACAATGTGCTGTAGATATATATGTGGAAGCAGTGAGAATCACAAAGACCAGAGAGAAGATAATTGTCCCCAGTCTCTGTTTCTCTTCACTCAGAGCAATTTCTTTATTGCACCAGTTTTAAATCTAAGGCTGCCTCTGTCCCTTTTAAAATAAGAGGGGCCTGATCGCTTTAAGTGAAATTTGATTGGGTTTGTTTCGTGAGGTTTCCATTGCCAGTTGGGAGGTGAAACGTTAGCTGACTGGGGAAGAGTCTGGCTGTGTTTTCAGGGGCTGCCTCAATGTGAGCATTCATCAGTGAGAGAGCCCAATGCGCATGGTCCCTGCCGACCTTCAACATCTCCAGTCAGCCTGGAGCAGTGGCACAAGAAAACCGAGAGGGAATGAAGGCCTGAATTGTCCATATTCAAACACGACAGGAAAATGACGGGACCAGGGGCTGTGAAATTTCTACTGTAGGAAGACAGCCAGCTGGTCTGTAACCCAAGCACAATATTCAGGCAAACAAGAAACAGACACTATTGTATATAATACAATAGCTATTGGAATCTACTATAGATCTCCACTTTCCCGGCGTCCTGGCCAATATTTATCCCTCAGCCAACGTCACTAAAACAAAATGATTTGATCATTTATCTCACTGCTGTTTGTAGGAGCTTGCTGTGTGCAATTGGACAACTCGTATGCCTGGGGCAGAATTGGAACTTTTACCCCTTTAGTAACTCAAAACTTCAACTAGCTCAGAATTTTTTTTCTTAAATGGCAGATATTGTGTTTTTAAAAAAGACACTCCATTTAAGGAAAGACCCATCGTGTCAGTGAGAAGTGTTGTGTATGTACCTTTAAGGGAAGAACTGGTTTTAGACTGCAGTACCGGCAGTGACCACCCCTGTATAAAAGGCCCTAGCAGGCTTCTGTATTTCAGTCTGACGTTACCTGTTAAACTGTTCTCCCGAAGTCCGTGTATTATTGAGGCGCGGACTTTACAGTGGCGACGGGTAAGTTCGAACTCGCCTGCAGTGTTGCATCATCTCACGGGGATCTCACCCTGAGAGGAGGGTTCTTGGAGGTCGTAGTCTGAGCAACGGGCGTCGACCGCGGGCAACCGCCCAAAGGATTCATCGGTGTTCGGAGAATTGCGGGAGAGGCTGTGGAGAGCTGAGCTTGGCTCCCCAGTTAAGGTGTTCCAGCAAATCGTGCTGGTAGCAGGTAGTGCGCTGACCCTTCTGGACTGCGGCGGGCTCAAGCTCGATCGAGCGGCTCTACAAAATGGGCCCCGCAGCGTCGCCGGGAAAAGAAAACAAAAGAGAGAGAGAGGGTGGAGCGCACAAGAACCGGGCAGCGGAGAGAAAAGAAACAGGGGGAAGGAAAGTGAGACGCGCCGAAGCCGCGGGTCGCCGCCATTACTCTGTAGAACGCTAGGAGCAGCGTGGCAGCAAGGGGAAGAAGGAAAAGCGCGGGAGGCGCCATTTTATCCCGTTGGGGAAGAAGGAAAAGTGCGGGAGGCGCCATTTTATTCCATTGGGGAAGAAGAAAAAGCGCTGGAGGCGCCATTTTAAATCACCCAAGATGCCGAAAAGTGTCAGTATCACTGCTTTCGACAACGAGGTAGAAGACTGGACCACGTATGTGGAAAGAATTGAAGTGTACTGCAAGGCAAATGAGGTGGCCGATGGAAAGAGGGCGTCGGTATTATTGAATTTGATGGGCGCGAGTACGTACGGCCTATTGCGGAATTTAATTACCCGAGCTAAACCAATGGAGAAAAGTTTTGAGGAGATTGTTAATATCTTGCAGGAACACCTAAACCCTACACCGCTGCTGATAGCAGAAAGATTCAAGTTCCATAAAAGAAACCAGCACAAAGATGAGAGCAATGCTGACTATCTTACGGAACTACGCAAGTTATCGAAGCACTGCCAGTTCGGAGCAGGACTGGCAGACGCCTTACGGGATAAGTTTGTCTGCGGGCTCCAGAGTGAAGGAACCCAGAAACGACTACTTTCGAAAAAGGACCTGACGCTAGAACAGGCTTTCAGCGTGGCAGTATCCTACGAAGCAGCAGCACGGGGAGCTGCGGAAATACAACAGAAACCACAAGAATACAGCGCTAACGAAATGGCGTATGGAGCAGAAAAGTGCTATTGCTGCGGCAGAACAACCCATGAGCAGAAGGACTGCTGGTTTAAGGACAAAGTATGCAGGCAATGCAGAAAAATGGGACATATAGCAAGAGTCTGCAGGTCGGGAAAGAAAACCAACACGACAAGAACTACTAAGGAACAGTACAAGAAAGTAAAGAAACTGACAGACAGTAGTTTGGAAGATCAGGAGAGTGATAAGGACTCCGGGAGCAGGAGACTAAGTTGTCTAAAGTTACACAACGTGATTGCAAAGGAGGATCACTGAACCATTTGGGTCACCCTCATGATAGCAGGGTCCCCAGTAAAGATGGAATTGGACACAGGATCAGCCCTAACTGTCATGAATCGATGAGACTATGAGCGGCTATTCTCACACATACCCTTAAAGGACACGTCCATTGTATTGAAGACATACACGGGGCAAAAGGTCTACCCCAGAGGAAAAATAAGGGTGCCAGTTAAATATAACAGCAAGGAAACACAGAAACTATATATGTATATACTACGAGATGGAGGACCACCATTATTGGGATGTGAATGGATCCGAAAAATACAATTGGATTGGCATTCCATTCAGGCGCTAACTGTGACTGACAAAAAGGATGATGACGTCGCACCTGGACGTCTGTCACAAATTCTATCTGACGCGGAAGAGGTGTTCCAACAAGGACTTGGGACTCTAAAAGGAGTAAAGGCAACCATAAAGATTGAAGATAACGCAAACCCAAAATTTTTTACGGCCAGACCGGTGCCATATGCGATCCGCCCAGCCGTTGAAGCTGAACTGGAGAGTCTGGAGCGTTCGGGTGTGCTGTCCAAGGTGGACTGGAGCGAGTGGGCCACACCCATTGTTCCTGTAATGAAGAAAGCATTGAACAGCACGCCTGGGGAGCCGAAGAAGGTTCGCATCTGTGGGGACTTCAAGGTAACTGTGAACCCAGTCCTGCACACAGTACAATATCCGCTTCCACGGATAGAAGATATTTTCGCCTCACTATCTGGAGGGAAACGTTTTACAAAGATTGATCTGGCCCAAGCGTATCTACAAATGGAGGTGGAAGAAGCATCTAGAAAATACCTCACGATAAACACTCACAAAGGCCTTTACCAGTACAATCGACTGGTATTCGGGGTAGCATCAGCCCCGGCTATTTGGCAGAGGGCGATGGAACAAGTCCTGCAAGGGATCCCGGGGACCCAGTGTTATTTGGACGACATCCTGGTTACGGGCGAAAATGACAGTGAGCAACTTGCCAACCTGGAGCAGGTGCTCACGAGATTACAGGAATATGGGCTACGAGCCAACCGCCCCAAATGTGAGTTCTTCAGGAGACAAATCTCGTATTGTGGCCACATGATTGATGAGGAAGGGTTGCATAAGTCGCCAGACAAGATTGAGGCTGTAGTCAAGGCTCCAGCACTGGAAAATGTGTCGCAACTGAGGTCGTTCCTCGGGTTGGTGAACTACTACCATAAGTTCTTGCCGAATTTATCTACAATTCTGCACCCACTGAACGCCCTGCTGCAAACTGGAGTAACATGGAAATGGAGTGATGAGTGTAAGCGTGCCTTTCAGGAATGTAAATGCCTAATCACTTCAAAAGACGTATTGGCCCACTACAACCCAACACTACCGATTCGGTTGGCATGTGATGCGTCACCCTACGGCATTGGAGCGGTGCTGTCACACAAATTCCTTGACGGTTCAGAGAGGCCAATAGCCTTTGCGTCGCGCTCGCTAACCTCAGCCGAGCGTAACTACGCCCAGATTGACAGGGAGGCCCTCAGCCTGGTGTGGGGGGTGAAGAAGTTCAATCACTATCTGCACGGGCAGAAATTCACCCTACTAACTGATCATCAGCCCCTGGTCTCCATTTTTAACCCAAAGAAGGGCGTTCCGGTGATGACGGCGCAACGGCTGCAAAGATGGTCACTTTTTCTAGGGGCACATCAGTACGACATAGAGTACAAGGGTACGAAACAGCATGGAAACGCTGATGGGCTGTCGCGCCTACCGTTGCCTATGGTAGAGGAAGCACCTGCAGTGGACCCTGTTGAGATATTCCATGCGACCATAGTCGAATGTTTGCCTGTTACAAACTCAAGTATAGAGAAGGAAACCTGAAATGACCCGACACACACTCGGGTCTATGATTTGACGGTGAAGGGATGGCCAGCATATGGCGACTCACTGTTGCCAGCATTCTCGCCAAGGAGAGAACAGCTGTCAGTGTGCCGGGGGACCTTGATGTGTGGATCCCGAGTGGTAATTCCACCTAAGTTGAGAGATAGAGTGCTCAATGAGCTTCATGAGGGTCATCTGGGAGGGGTAAAAATGAAGAGCCTAGCCAGGGCGTTTGTGTGGTGGCCGGGAATCGATAAAGAAATCGAGGATATGACCAAGAGGTGCACAGGATGCCAGAAGGTCCAAAACGGTCCACCACAGGCCCCGCTACATCCATGGGAGTGGCCCTCATCTCCATGGCAACGGGTACACATTGATTTTGCTGGTCCATTTATGGACTCGATGTTTCTAATCGCTGTGGACGCCCATTCGAAATGGCCAGAGGTCATTAAAATGTCCTCCACCACCACGGAGAAAACTATTGCAGTCCTAAGGACCATCTTCGCCAGGAATGGGTTGCCAGAACAGATTTGCTCCGACAATGGGCCACAGTTTGTGTCTGAGGATTTCCGGAGGTTTCTGAGGAATAATGGGGTGAAACGTTACACATCTGCCCCATATCATCCAGCCACAAATGGATTGGCTGAGAGGTTTGTTCAGACCTTTAAAAAGGCCATAAAGGCAATGTATAATGACGACATACCACTACAACACAAGGTGGATAATTTCTTGTTTGCTTACCGGAATGCGACACGTGCAGTCACCAACCAAGCTCCAGCCGTACTGTTTTTCAACCGAAGGCTAAGATGTCGCCACGGTGGCATAGTGGTTAGCACTGTTGCCTCACAGCGCCAGGGACCCGGGTTCGAATCCGGCCTCAGGTGACTGTCTGTGTGGAGTTTGCACATTCTCCCTGTGTTTGCGTGGGTTTCCTCCGGGTGCTCCGGTTTCCTCCCACAGTCCAAAGATGTGCGGGTTAGGATGATTGGCTATGATAAATTGACCCTTAGTGTTAGGGGGATTAAATACGTGGGGTTACGGGGATAGGGTGGGATATGTGTTGGTGTAGGGGTTACGGGGATCGGGTGGGGTATGTGTCGGTGCAGGCTCGATGGGCCAAAATGGCCTCTATCTGCACTGTGGGGTTTCTGTGATTTCTGTGATAAGACGAGATGTTGAGGATAAGCAATTCCAGCACATAAATGAGAAGCCAACCAGGAGCTTCAAGATAGGGCAACCAGCCTTGGCCCGCGACTACCGAACAGAAAAATGGCAGCCAGGAACGATATGCACACAGCAGGGACCACTAATGTACACAATGGACGTTGGAGAGAGCATCGTGAGACGCCATGCTGACCAGATTCTAGAGTCACAGGAACAAGCCAAACCCATACCACGAGCAGGTGCACCTGATAATCAACCTGAAGTACAGATTGCGTCTACCTCAGAAGCAGTGGTAGTGGAAGCTGACGAACCAATCAATGACAATGAACCGGAATCAACTCCGCCGCAAGAACAGGATACTCGAGAAAGGCACTATCCAGTCAGGATCAGGAAGCCTCCTCAAAGACTGAACTTATAAATGATTATTTCAGTTGATGTATATAGTACCTAGAAAATTGTAATTAGTTATTATTTAGTTGTTAAATGAATGTTATGTACTGTTTATCTAAAAGGGGAGGAATTGTTGTGTATGTACCTTTTAAGGGACAAATGTAAAAAGTCACACAACACCAGGTTATAGTCCAACAGCTTTATTTGAAATCACAAGCTTTCGGAGCGCTGCTCCTTCTTCAGGTGAAGTGGAGAAATGCATAAAGACACAGCTTATATAGTCAGAGAATCATGTCTGCTGTGATTATCTCTCTGCCGAGGTGTGATAAATGGCAGTTGGAAAGGTTACCTGTAAACATCTGACATGATTCTCTGACTATATAAGCTGTGTCTTTATGCATTTCTCCACTTCACCTGAAGAAGGAGCAGCGCTCCGAAAGCTTGTGATTTCAAATAAAGCTGTTGGACTATAACCTGGTGTTGTGTGACTTTTTACATTTGTCCACCCCAGTCCAACTCCGGCATCTCCACACCTTTTAAGGGAAGAACTGGTTTTAGACTGCAGTACCGGCAGTGACCACCCCTGTATAAAAGGCCCTAGCAGGCAACTGTTCTCCCGAAGTCCGTGTATTATTGAGGCACGGACTTTACAAGAAGCGTCTCGAAGCGCCTCACAACCCATAAGTGAGTTCGAGTACTGTCACAGTTCATTCGTAGCCGATAGCAGCAGCCATTCTGCACAGGGGGTAGGAGCTGTTTCCTGTTTTCTCCAGCACCACCGCCCAAACCCTTGACCTCTACCACCTAGAAGGACAAGGGTAGCAGGCGCATGGGAACACCACCACGTCCAAGTTCCCCTCCAACTCACACACCATCCTGACTTGGAAGTATATCGCCGATCCTTCATCGTCGCTGAGTCAAAATCCTGGAGCTTCCTCCCTAACAGCACTGTGGGAGTACCTTCACCACACGGACTGCTGCGGTTCAAGAAGGCGGCTCACCACCACCTTCTCAAGGGCAATTAGGGATGGGCAATAAATGCTGGCCTTGCCAGCAATGCTAATATCCTGAGAAGGAATTTTTGTTACATTTTGAATTGAGGGGGTGAATTTAAAGGGTTTCTAAAAGTTTCACCGCAGTGTTTCGCTCTTGTGTTGCTGATAGCAGTGGATCATGAGGGGAGGGGTCTTGGGAGGGGTGTTACCCACCATAGAGCCCCAGGCGATGGTCATCAAATGATGACAGAAACCGCTCCCTCCACCAGGATTATTCCAAGGGTATAATTCACAGTCATCTTGTAGTGTTATCTGTCGAGTTGCGGCCTGCTATAAATCACGGCTGTTGCCCTCACAGCAGTCCCCTTGGTGACTGGATGTAGGGGAAGCCCAGAGAACCTTCTGGAATCTGGGCGTGCATGGCTCGGTGCACTGCAGGTCACAGCGGAGGAGTGCTGAGGTTGATTTCAGACTTTGTGTTGTCGGGCTGGTGTGTGAGCAGACGGAGGGGGCCCCTGTGGGGAGACTCTGAGCCCAGTGAGTGAGGGCCGGGACAGGGGGGTGGCTTTCCTGTGATGTGCAATCCTGTTGGGAGGGGGAGATTTGGCAGCACTTGTACTGTTACTCAGAGTTTGGTACATTATAGGCCTCGGGTTCTGTTTCTATTCATAGAGGTGTTCCTGGACACAGACAAGCTTGTAATCCCTCACAGCTGGTTTGTTTTATAACACAGTTCGAATTCTCTCAGCTACAAAACATGCAAAAAAAATCTCCAAAACTGACTTAGAAAAAAAAATGGACATTTTTAAATACTTACTGAATTTTTCTGGCTGTTAAAAAAGAAAGACTCCCTCAAAGATTTTAATGTAGTTTCCTCACACTGTCACACATTAACCCCTCACTCCAGCGCCCTGTGTTACTGTGTATCAACACTGATGTTAATCCAGCTCCCTCACACCGTCACTCAGTAACCCCTCCCCCAGCGCCCCGTGTTACTGTGTATCAACACTGATGTTAATCCAGCTCCCTCACACCGTCACTCAGTAACCCCACTCCCCCAGCACCCCGTGTTACTGACCTGTATCAACACTGATATCAATCCAGCTCTCTCACACTGTCACTCAGTAACCCCACCCTCCCCACGCCCTGTGTTACTGACCTGTATCAACACTGATGTTAATCCAGCTCCCTCACACTGTCACTCAGTAACCCCTCCCCCAGCGCCCCGTGTTACTGACTGTATCTCTACAGATGTTAATCCAGCTCCCTCACACTGTCACTCAGTAACCCCTCCCTCCAGCGCCGTGTCACTGACTGTATCTCTACAGATGTTAATCCAGCTCCCTCACACTCTCACTCAGTAACCCCTCCCTCCAGCACCCTGTGTTACTGACTGTATCTCTACAGATGTTAATCCAGCTCCCTCACACTGTCACTCAGTAACCCCTCCCTCCAGCGCCATGTCACTGACTATCTCTACTGATGTTAATCCAGCTCCCTCACACTGTCACTCAGTAACCCCTCCCCCAGTGCCCTGTGTTACTGACTGTATCTCTACTGATGTCACTCGGTAACCCCTCCCCCCGTGTTACTGACTGTATCTCTACTGATGTTAATCCAGCTCCCTCACTGACACTCAGTAACCCCTTCTCCCAGCACCCTGTGCTACTGACAGTAGCTCTGCTGATGTTAATTCAGTTCCCTCACACTGTCACTCAGTAAACCCTTCCCGCAGGGCCCTGTGTTACTGACAGTATCTCCACTGATATTAATCCAGTTCCCTCACACTGTCACTCAGTAACCCCTCCCTCCAGCACCCTGTGTTACTGACTGTATCACTACTGATGTTAATCCAGCTCCCTCACACTGTCACTCAGAATCCCCTTCCCCCAGCGCCCTGTGTTACTAACGGTATCTCTACTCATGTTAATCCAGCTCCCTCACACTGTCACTCAGTAACCCCTCCCCCAGGGCCCTGTGCTACTGACTGTATCTCTATTGATATTAATCCAGCTACCTCACACTGTCACTCTGTAACCCCTCCCCCAGCGCCCTGTGTTACTGACGGTATCTCTACTGATATTAATCCAGCTCGCTCACACTGCCACTCAGTAACCACTTCTCCCAGGGCCCTGTGTTACTGACTGTATCTCCACTGATGTTAATCCAGCTCCCTCACACTGACACTAGTAACCCCTTCCCCCCCAGGGCCCTGTGCTACTGACTATCGCAACTGACTGTATTTCTATTTCTATTATTAATCCAGCTCCCTCACACTGTCACTCAGTAACCCCTCCCCCCAGGGACCTGTGCTACTGGCTGTATCTCTACTGATGTTAATCCAGTTCCTTCACCTCTCACTCAGTAACCCCTCCCCCAGCGCCCTCTGTTACTGACTGTATCTCTACTGATGTTAATCCAGCTCCCTTACACTGTCACTCAGTAACCCCTCCCCGCAGGGCCCTGTGTTACTGACTGTATCGCAACTGACTGTATCTCTACTGATGTTAATCCAGCACCCTCACATTGTTCCCCCCAGCGCCCTGTGTTACTGACTGTATATCTACTGATGTTACTCCAGCTCCCTCACACTGACACTAGTAACCCCTTCCCCGAGGGCCCTGTGCTACTGACTGTATCGCAACTGACTGTATCTCTACTGATGTTAATCCAGTTCCCTCACACTGACACTAGTAACCCCTCCCCCCAGGGCCCTGTGCTATTGACTGTATCTCTACTGATGTTAATCCAGCACCCTCACATTGACACTAGTAACCCGTTCCCCCCCAGGGCCCTGTGCTACTGACTATTTCTGTTTATATTAATTCCGCTCCCTCACACTGTCACTCAGTAACCCCTCCCCCCAGGGACCTGTGCTACTGGCTGTATCTCTATTGACTGCATCTCTACTGATGTTAATCCAGCTCCCTCACACTGTCACTCAGTAACCCCTGTCCCCCCAGCGCCCTGTGTTACTGACTGTATCCCTGCTGATGGTCATTCAGCTTCCGCACACAGTCACTCTGTATCCCCTTCCCCAGCACCCTGTGTTACTGACTGTATCTCCACTGATGTTAATCCAGCTCCCTCACACTGTCACTCAGAATCCCCTCACCCTTGCCCTGTGTCACAGACGGCATTTCTACTGATGTTAATCCAGCTCCCTCACACTGTCACTCAGTAACCCCTCCCCCAACGCCCTGTGTTACTGACGGTATCTCTACTGATATTAATCCAGCTCGCTCACACTGCCACTCAGTAACCACTTCTCCCAGGGCCCTGTGTTACTGACTATCTCCACTGATGTTAATCCAGTTACTTCACACTGCAACTCAGCAACCCCTCCTCCAGCTCCCTGTGTTACTGACTGTATTTCTACTGATGTTAATCCAGCTCCCTCAGACTGTCACTCAGTAACCCCTCCCCCAGCGCCCTGTGTTACTGACTCTATCTCTACTGATGTTAATCCAGCTCCCTCACACTGTCACTCAGAATCCCCTCCCCCTTGCCCTGTGTCACTGACAGCATTTCTACTGATGTTAATCCAGCTCCCTCACACTGTCACTCAGTAACCCCTCCCCCAGCGCCCTGTGTTACTGACTGTATCTCTACTGATGTTAATCCAGTTCCTTCACCTCTCACTCAGTAGCCCCTCCCCCAGCGCCCTCTGTTACTGACTGTATCTCTACTGATGTTAATCCAGCTCCCTCACTGTCACTCAGTAACTCTTCCTCCAGTGCATTGTATTATTGACTGTATCGCCACTGATGTTAATCCAGTTCCTTCACACTGCAACTCAGCAACCCCTCCCCCAGCTCCCTGTGTCACTGACTGTATTTCTACTGATGTTAATGCAGCTCCCTCAGACTGTCACTCAGTAACCCCTCCCCCAGCGCCCTGTGTTACTGACTGTATCTCCGCTGATGTTAATCCAGCTCTCTCACACCGTCACTCAGCAACCCCTCCCTCAGCGCCCTCTGTTACTGACTGTATTTCTATTGATATTAATCCAGCTCCCTCACACTGACACTAGTAACCCTTCTCCCCAGGGACCTGTGCTACTGGCTGTATCTCTACTGATGTTAATCCAGTTACTTCACACTGCAACCCAGTAACCCCACTCCCCCAGCTCCCTGTGTTACTGACTGTATTTCTACTGATGTTAATCCAGCTTCCTCACACTGACACTAGTAACCCTTTCCCCCCCCAGGGCCCTGTGCTACTGACTATATCGCAACTGACTGTATCTCTTGATATTAATCCAGCTCCCTCACACTGTCACTCAGTAACCCCTTCCCTCCAGGGCCCTGTGCTACTGACTGTATCTCTACTGATGTTAATCCAGCTCCCTCACACCGTCACTCAGCAACCCCTCCCCCAGCGCCCTGTGTTACTGACTGTATATCTACTGATGTTAATTCAGCTCCCTCACACTGACACTAGTAACCCCACTCCCCCAGCGCCCTGTGTTACTGACTGTATCGCTACTGTCTGTATCTCCACTTATGTTAATCCAGCTCCCTCACACTCACTCAGTAACCCCGCTCCCCAGCACCCTGTGTTACTGATGGTATCTCTACTGATGTTAATCCAGCTCCCTCACACTGTCACTCAGCAACCCCTCCCCCAGCGCCCTGTGTTACTGACTCTATCTCTACTGATAATCCAGCTCCCTCACACTGTCACTCAGTAACCCCTCCCCCAGCACCCTGTTACTGACTATCTCTACTGATGTTAATCCAGCTCCCTCACGCTGTCACTCAGTAACTCTTCCTCCAGTGCCCTGTATTACTGACTGTATTGCCACTGATGTTAATCCAGTTCCCTCACCCTGTCATTCAGTAACCCCACTCCCCAGCACCCTGTGTTACTGATGGTATCTCTACTGATGTTAATCCAGCTCCCTCACACTCACTCAGTAACCCCACTCTCCAGCATCCTGTGTTACTGACTGTATCTCCACTGATGTTAATCCAGCTCCCTCACACTGTCACTCAGAATCCCCTTTCCACAAGCGGCCTGTGTTACTGACTATATCCCTACTGATGGTCATCCAGCTTCCGCACGCAGTCACTCAGTATCTCCACTCCCCAGCACCCTGTGTTACTGATTGTATGCCTGCTGATGTTCATCCAGCTCCCGCACGCAGTCACTCAGTATCCTCTCCCCCAGCGCCCTGTGTTACTGACTGTATCTCTACTGAAGTTAATCCAACTCCCGCACGCAGTCACTCATTAACAGTGATATTACGGAATCCAGGTTTCTGTTGTGGATGCGAGTGAGCTGAAATCAGTAACCCCCCCCCCCCAATGTATTTTCTGTCTGGAAAGTGGAGATGTGTGGAAGTGAGACAGGACAGAATGGACCTCACTGTGCTGGAGCAGGAGATCAGTGGTGCTGTGGAAAGGAAAGTACTCGCATTTATAAAGCACCTTTCATGTTCCAAAGCGCTTCACAGCCAATTAGGGACTTTATTTTCCAAGTGTGGTGAGTGATGGAAAAATGTTTGCAGCTGGAATAAGAGTATGTGCCAGTCTCCTGAAATTCAAAATGGGCGAATGTTCTAAACTCACGTGTATCCCAGCTGCAACCCTGGGGCGATAGCGCAGCATTAAAAGCCCGTAAGGACACGAAGATGTGGAAGCAGAATCCCTATGTGCAATTTAAAAGGGAATTAGGCAGTTGCGTGATAAAGAGGAATGTTAATGGATATGGGGATGGAACGAGAGAATGTGATTGGACTGAGTGACCCATAGGGAGAAAAGCACCGGAGCAGATTCTGTGTTGAAACAGTCTATGGTTCATTCATTGACAGTCCACTTAGCAGATCTAGTTGTGATGCAGCACTACACGTACACACACCTACTGTGCATACACACATGCACACACGTGCTACACACATGCATACATATAAATACATGAACACACACACATATATATATATATATATATATAACACGTGCACGAACATGGTCACACACACACATGGGGTATTTGAAAATCACATCAATCTGGCACTATAAACATCATGGAAAGAGCAGCTGCTGTTTTGAAGTGGCATCACCTGCTCTTAAATGGTGTCTTTTAGGACCTACCTGAGCTGTGTCAATCTCCTCTAGAATGGAAGTGGAACTTAATAAAATAGTTAGAGGTTCAAAGAGAGCCAGTGCCCGTATTTCTGTAGCTGGTATCTCTGTTGTCTGATACGAGGACTGGGAGACAGGAAACTCGGTCAAGTCCTTCATGGTGGGGAAGCCTGGATGGGCACCCAGTGGGGGTGCAGACAGTGGCGGAGCTGGGTTTGGCCCACTTGGGGGTGATGGGGGTGGGGTTGAACTCGAGACTTGGCAGGGAGGGGACTGAGCTGGTCCAAAGTCTGATCCGGGAACCACACAGACCTGCAGGCCGAACCTGGAGCCTGAGGATGAGCAACAGAGCTTCTTGGGAGTGAAATGGAGGCGGACCTCCAAAAACCACGGTGGCCGATGATTGCAGGGAGGTCATAATACTCCCCCTAAACTGGCGTTAGATGCCGCCAGCTGGTGGAACTCTACTCCCTGGGACCTCTCCCTGAATCCCTCCCCTCCCTGTTACTCTTCCCAGCTCTGAAAGTCACTTCAAAACATACCTCGCCGTCCCGCTCTTCCCCCGTATTCCTCTCCCTCTCCCCCTTTCTATCTCCTCCATCCTCCTCTTCCTTCCCCTTCTTGAGCTCTCCCCCCCCCCCCCCCCCTCCCCTCCCTGTTCCTCTCCCCCCTCCCCCACCTCTCCTCATAATAATCTGTTTTAGTGATGTTGGTTGAGGGATAAATATTGGCCAGGACACCGGGGAGAACTCTCCTGCACTTCTTCCAGTAGTGCCATAGGCTCTTTTACGTCCACCTGAGAGGGCAGACAGGGCCTCGATTTAATGTCTTTACAGAATAAAACTCCCTCTACAGCGCCCTGATGAGGTGGATCAACTGTTACTGCAGTAGCGCACCCCCTTCTGTAGCACTCAGATCTCCCTGAATAAGTTTCCCAATTTTGGTGCCAGTGTTGTGTGAGAATGGAGACATTTTAGTGCAGCCTATCAATCAAGCACTAGGTCAAGGCTGCTCAAACTCATTTGCTGCATCTATTTAAATATAAACACGCAGGTCTTGGGAATCCGATGAACTGAAGTGGGAGAGTGCGGATGTCATTTGAGGCCCCCACAGACTGTGGAAGTGCCTCATTTTTGGCCTCTGCCCATATTAATTGCAGACAGGATTCCTTCTGGTGTGGGGGTTACAGACTCCAGCAGTGTCAGTACCTCACCGAGACACATTTGTTTGGAGACAGAAACCAGCTAAAACCCCTCCTGCAAAGTTGGAAAATCGGAGTCAAAGTAATAAAAGGGTACGATGTTTCTGTGAAGCTTCAAACCTATTACAGGCCATGGTGGGTTAGGCCTTTGCTGAATGAATCGGCGCTGATTGAATCAAACGTATTGCCCTGTAGGAGTTCAGAGCTGATGAACACAGTTGGTGGGGGGTGAGGGGTGCGCGGGGTGGGGAATGTGCCACTCCCCCACAGACTCCAGCATTCCACTGCTCACAAAGAGCACAGGCCCCCCAGTGCCTGCTCTGGGCCAACACACAGACTTCCTCTAGAGGGACTCAGTATGGTTTCCTGGTAGAGAGCTGATCTGTACACACTCAGAATAATTTATTGCTGGGTAGCTTAACCCTGTGAGTGCTGGATTTCTTTGAAAGAAAACTTGCATTTATATAAAGCGCCTTTCACGATCTCAAAGCACTTCACAGCCAATGAATCATAGAATCATAGAAATTTATGGTGAAGGAGGAGGCCATTTCGGCCCATCGTGTCTGTGCCGGCCAAAAAAGAGCTATCCAGCCTAATCCCACTATCCAGCTCTTGGTCTGTAGCCCTGCAGGTTACAGCACTTCAAGTGCACATCTAAGTACTTTTTAAATGTGATGAGGGTCTCTGCCTCTACCACCCTTTCAGGCAGTGAGTTCTCCTCCACTCCCCTCTGATCCTTCTACCAATGACTTTAAATCTATACCCCCTGGTTATTGACCCCTCTGCTAGGGGAAATAGGTCCTTCCTATCCACTCTATCTAGGCCCCTCATAATTTTACACACCTCAATTAGGTCTCCCCTCAGCCTCCTCTATTCCAAAGAAAACAACCCCAGCCTATCCAATCTTTTCTTATAGCTAAAATTCTCCAATCCTGGCAACAACCTCGTATATCTTCTCCGTACCCCCTCTAGTGCAATCACATCTTTCCTGTAATGTGGTGACCAGGACTGTACACAGTACTCTAGCTGTGGCCTAACTGGTGTTTTATACAGTTCAAGCATAACCTCCCTGCTCTTATATTCTATGCCTCGGCTAATAAAGGCAAGTATCCCGTATGCCTTCTTAACCACCTTATCTACCTGTCCTGCTACCTTCAGGGATCTGTGGACATAACTCCAAGGTCCCTCTGTTCATCTACACTTCTCAGTGTCCTGCCATTTATTGTGTATTCCCTTGCCTTGGTAGCCCTCCCCAAATGTATTACATCACACTTCTCCAGATTGAATTCCATTTGCCACTTTTCTGCTCACCTGATGAGTCCATTGATATCTTCCTGCCAGTCTACAGCTTTCTTCCTCACTATCAACCACACGGCCAATTTTTGTATCATCAGCAAACCTCTTAATCATGCCCCCTACATTGAAGTCTAAATCATTGATATAAACCACAAAAAGCAAGGGACCTAGTACTGAGCCCTGCGGAATCCCACTGGAAACAGCCTTCCAGTCACAAAAACACCCGTCGACCATTACCCTTTGTTTCCTGCCTCTGAGCCATTTTTGGATCCAACTTGCCACTTTCCCTTGGATCCCATGGGCTTTTACTTTTCTGATCAGTTTGCCACGTGGGACCTTGTCAAAAGCTTTGCTAAAGTCCATATAGACTACATCAAATGCGCTACCCTCATCAACCCTCCTTGTTACCGTCTCAAAAAATTAAATCAAGTTAGTCAGACACGACCGTCCCTGAACAAATCCATGCTGACTGTTCTTAATTAATCCGTGCCTTTCTAAATAACGATTAATACCGCCCGTCAGAATTTTTTCCAATAATTTGCCAATCACCGAGGTTGGGCTGACTGGCCTGCAATTACTTGATCTATCCCTTTCTCCCTTTTTTAAACAATGGTGCTGTAGGAGTCTACGTACTCCTAGCAAAAAATACTGAACTCGGAGAGGTTCAACAGAAAAGGTTTAATTGTTGAGACTGCATGCTGAACACAAAATGGAGTCAGAGACTACACAAAGTACGACTGCCTTTCATCAGTGCACAGCTTCGACTGCTCCTCCCCCGCTCTGGGCTTAACTATGTTGCAGATCGAGTTTCTTAAAGGTGTGATCCTTCTTAAAGGCATGACGCCTGATTTATAGTCTACGGACTGGAAAGCGGATTGTGTCCTTTCTGTGATTGGTACGCCACACAGCTCCCCCCAGAATCCGCTAGTAGGGAGTGTACGAACCGGCGTGGCGGCTTGATGGCACGGCCGGAGCGGCTCTTGGTTGTTGGTGTCAGGAGCGGGGCGGTCGGACGCGTCGGGCTCTTAGGCGGTCTGCCCCGTGGTGGGGGTTGGCCCACTTGAATGGGTTCGTCGGGCTCTAGGTGCGCCAGCTTGAGCCGGTCGACCGACACCTTGTCAGTTCTGCCGCCCACTTCGAGGAGGAAGAACTTGTTCCCCGTCTGGAGTACCTTGTAGGGTCCGTCATATGGGGGCCATAGAGGTCCTCGGTGGGCGTCATGGCGCACAAAAACAAATTTGGCCATGTGCAGGCTAGGTGGTACGCGGGTTGCTGGTTCGCCGTGCCGGCCAGTGGGTACTGGAGTGAACTGTTGTGCTCGATTGGCGAAAGCGCGGCGTTGCTGGTCAGCCGACCAGGGGGTCGTGGCGGTGGGCAGGAACTCTCCGGGTACGCGCAGCAGCTGGCCGTACACGAGTTCCGCCGCCGAGGCTTGCAGGTCTTCCTTGACCGCGGAGCGAAGGCCGAGTAGCACCCACGAGAGGCGGTCGATCTAAGCCTCGTCCTCGAGGCTGGCGCGGAGGGACGCCTTCATGGACCTGTGGAATCGCTCGCACAGTCCGTTGGCTTGGGGGTGGTAAGCTGTGGTGCGGTGAACGGCCACCTCGAGGTTTCGGGCGATGGCGGCCCACAGATCAGAGGTGAACTGCGGGCCTCTATCCGACGTCATGTCGGAGGGGACGCCGAACCGAGCGACCCAGGTACCGATGAACGCCCTCGCGATGTCGGCGGTGGTGGTGGACGTCAGTGGAATGGCCTCGGGCCAGCGGGTGGTACGGTCCACGATTGTCAGCAGGTGCGTGTGACCTTGTGATGGCGGCAGGGGGCCGACGAGGTCGATGTGGATGTGGTCGAATCTTCTTTCTGGCACGGTGAACTCCTCGAGTGGGGCTTTGACATGCTGGTGGATTTTGGCACGCTGGCAAGCTATGCAGGATCTGGACCAGACGCGCACATCTTTGCGCAGGCCGCGCCAGACAAATCGGTTGGCCACCAGTCTAATGGACGCGCGAGTGCCGGGGTGTGAGAGACCGTGGACGATGTCGAACACCCGTTTTCGCCAGGATGCCGGGACTATGGGGCGGGGTTGCGCCAAGGAGGTGTCGCATTTGACTGTGACGGCGGACGGGCCGCAGGCGACGTCGGTCAGTCGCAGCCCTGGGAGGGTTGTGGGCGCGGAGAGCAGATCGGGGTTGGTGCGTTGCTCCGCTGCCAGTTGAGCATAGTCCACTGCCAGGTGGGCGCCGTGGACGGCGGGGCGGGATAGGCAGTCGGCCACCACGTTGTCTCGACCGGAGACGTGCCGGATGTCCGTGGTGAATTCGGACACCGCGGCGAGCTGGCGTTGTTGCCTGGCTGACCACTGGTCTGCAGCTTTCGCCATCGCGAATGTCAGGGGTTTGTGGTTGACAAACGCGGTGAAGGGGCGGCCCTCCAGAAGAAATCTAAAATGGCGGACTGCCAGGTACAGTGCGAGGAGCTCACGGTCAAAGGCGCTGTAATTGGCCTCCGGGGGGCACAGTTGGCGGCTGAAAAAGGCCAGCGGTTGCCAGGCCCTGTCGACCCACTGTTCGTACACGGCGCCGACCGCGTGGTCGGAGGCGTCCGTGTTGAGGGCCACCCTGGCGTTCGGCTGTGGGTGAGCGAGCATGGTGGCGTCGGCGAGCGCCTTTTTGGTCGAGTCGAAAGCGGTCAACATGTCCGCCAACCACTCGATCGCCATTCTGTCTTTCTTACCCCGGAGGGCTTCGTATAGGGGCCGCATGAGGGAGGCCGCTCCGGGAATGAAGCGGTTGTAAAAGTTGATCATCCCCAAGAACTCCTGGAGGCCTTTGGTGGTAGGCCGGGGGAACTGCTGGACGGCTTGCACCTTGGCGGGCAGGGGAATGGCTCCGTCCTGCGTGATGTGGTGGCCGAGGAATTCAATCCTGCTGAGGCCGAATTGGCACTTGGCTGGGCTGATGATGAGCCTGTGCTCACTGAGCCGCTGGAACAGGGTGCGGAGCTGCTCGATGTGTTCCTGCTTGGAGGAACTAGCTACCAGGATGTCATCCAGGTAGACAAAGAGGAACTTCAGGTCCCGGAGGACCGAGTCCATGAGCCGCTGGAAGGCCTGGGCTGCGTTTTTGAGGCCGAAGGGCATTCGGAGGAACTCGAATAGCCCAAAAGGGGTGATTATGGCCGTCTTGGGAACGTCCGTGGGGTGGACTGGCACCTGATGGTAACCGCGTACCAGGTCGACTTTGGAGAAGACTGAGCGGCCGGCCAGTCTAGCCGAGAAGTCTTGAATGTGTGGTATGGGGTACCGATCCGGCGTGGTGGCGTCGTTTAGGCGCCGGTAGTCCCCGCAGGGGCGCCATCCGCCCTCGGGTTTGGTGATGATGTGGAGTGGGGAGGCCCAGGGGCTGTTGGAGCGGCGGATGATGCCGAGCTGTTCCATTGTGGCGAACTCGGCCCGCGCGATCTCCAGCTTGGCCGGGTCCAGCCTGCGGACGTAGGCATACACCGGTGGGCCTGTGGTGGGGATGAAGTGTTCTACCCCGTGCTTAGCAACCTTCGCGGAGAAGGTCGGGTTGGTGAGGGCTGGGAACTCAGCCCGGAGTGCTGAGTAGTCGTCCGTTGAGCGGGCGCGGCATTGCCACGCCATTTCGGCGGGTTGGGGGGGGGCCATGGCGCCCGGGATAGGTGACATGCTGTTCATGTCCACGAGGCGGCGCTGAGCCATGTCGACCAACAGGCGTGGGCGCACAGGAAATCCGCACCGAGGAGCGGGGAGAGCACCTTGGCGGTGATAAACTCCCAGTGGTAGCGGCGGCCTGCGAGGTCGATGGTGACGGTGCGGGTGCCGTACATCCGGATGTCGGTGCCGTTGGCGGCAGCCAGCGCAGGGCCACGGCCGCCTCGCTGGATCTCGAGGGCGGACGCGGGGATGATGCTGCGCTGCGCGCCCGTGTCGCATAGGAAACAGCGTCCGGAGGCGCTGTCCGTAACGTACAGCAGCGCGCCTGCTTGCCCCATGGCCATCGTGTAGGCCGGTGTGGGGGCGGTTGGAAACGTGCAGGGATGGCTGCAGCGGCGTGCCCGTGCGCCAAACCGGGTATGGAAGTAGCAGTAGCCCTGGGTCGGAGGGCTTGGGGGACGTGGGGGCCTCGTGGCCGAGCTGTGTGGCCGCGCGATAGAGGGTGGAGCGCGCGCCGACGCTGTGGAGGCCAGGCCGGGGGTGACGGCGTGGTTGGAGCTGGCGGACAGGAGCTTATTGGCTTCGTCGGCCAGGGCCTCGAGGTCCGTGAGGCTGGACGCCACGATCGCCGGGCGGATGCTGGGAGGTAGTTGGCGGATAAAGAGCGTGCGGAAGAGGGAGCCGGGCGGTTTCTTGTCGGTCAGAGCAAGCATGTGTGAGAGCAAGTCTGACGGCGTGGAGTCACCGAGGCCCGGGAGGTCGAGGAGGTGGCAGTTGCGCAAGAATTGGGAGGCTGTGAATTTTTTAATGAGCGCGGCCTTGAGATGTGCGTACCTGCCTTCCTCCGGAGGGTTTTGTAGCGTTGTCCAGACTTTCGTGATTGTGGAGCTGCCCAGGGAGGCGAGGAGGTAGTCGTACATCGTTGCGTTGGCGGTGATGCCGCGGAGTCGGAATTGTGATTCGGCTTGAAGGAACCAGGCGGTGGCCAGGTTCTCCCAGAACTCCGGCAGCTTCACAGAAACTGCGTTTGTGTCAGCCATGGTTACGCTTAGGAGTCGTCCTGAGCGTCGGGGTCACCAATGTAGGAGTCTTCGTACTCCTAGCAAAAAATACTGAACTCGGAGAGGTTCAACAGAAAAGGTTTAATTGTTGAGGCTGCATGCTGAACACAAAATGGAGTCAGAGACTACACAAAGCACGACTGCCTTTCATCAGTGCACAGCTTCGACTGCTCCTCCCCCGCTCTGGGCTTAACTATGTTGCAGATCGAGTTTCTTAAAGGTGTGATCCTTCTTAAAGGCATGACGCCTGATTTATAGCCTACGGACTGGAAAGTGGATTGTGTCCTTTCTGTGATCGGTACGCCACAGTACATTAGCAGTCCTCCAGTCCTCCAATCCTCCGGCACCACGCCTGTAGCCAGAGAGGATTGGAAAATGATGGTCAGAGCCTTCGCTATTTCCTCTCTTACTTCTCTTAACAGCCTGAGATACATTTCATCCAGGCCTGGCGATTTATCTACTTTCAAAGATGCTAAACCCCTTTAGTACACTTTGAAGTGTAGTCACAGTTGTAATGTAGGAAACGCAGCAGCCAATTTGCGCACAGCAAGCTCCCACAAACAACAATGAGATAATGATCAGATCATGTGTTTTAGTGATGTTGCTTGAGGGATAAATATTGGCCAGAACGCCCCTGCTCTTCTTCAAATAGTGCCACGGGATCTTTTACATCTACCTGAGAGGGCAGACAGGTGGTAGCACTCTCATTTTGGAAGGTTGTGGGTTCCTACTCCAGAAACTTGAGCACATAATCGAGGCTGACACTCCTAGTGCATTACTGAGGGAGTGCTGCACTGTCGCAGGTGCCGTCTTTCGTTATGAGACATTAAACCGAGCCCCCGTCTGCCTTCTTGGGTGGACATAAAAGATCCCATAACAGTATTTCAAAGAAGAACTGTGGAGTTCTCGCCGGTATCCTGGCCAATACTTATCCCTCAACCAACACCACCAAAACCAGATTATCTGGTAAAGCTCCCTTTCCCAGTGTGAGGTATAACGCAGCCACATGCAGAGCAAAGCTCCCTCTATGCTGCTCCACTACTGTATCTTGGTTGCAGCACATCGCCCTCTAGTGCACCAGTGTGACATTTTTACCGATACCTGCATGAACCACCCGTGGATCTTATATCTCAGTGACTGACACTCCCAATGAGTGCTGAATTAGGGACAGTTTTGTGCTGCAGACCTGTTAAGAACTGGATTGACTTCCCAATTCAGTCAGTGGACACTTTCATCCCAAATGCCTGAGCTAGATTTGAGCCAGGTCCCAGACAATGTTCCCTCTAAGCCACGCGGCCGCGCAGTAATGGGAACGGCCCCGCACAGGCCGCTCGTTGGCTTCTCCGTTGTAAATACCGCGCATGTGTAGAAATTTAAAGGGCCCACACACAAAAAGAAACAGGCCGTGCAGAACAAAGCGCAGCTTAGAGGGAACATTGGTCCCAGAGGTGAAAACACCAATTTCTAACCTACTGTAGCACCCAGTCGCCCAAAAGTTATTTTCATATCTACTTTCCGATTATTGTTTTAATTTTGATTGCAGGAGTCTGTGAGCCAGCTCCTGTTGCTTATGATGTTAAATCTGAATTCTCTAGACCCAACTTTAACAACTGCAGTTATGTGGAGAGATTAGAGAAGCTGGGATTGTTCTCCTTAGAACAGAGATGATTAAAGGGAGATTTAATAGAGATGTTCAAAGTTATGAAGGGGTTTGATAGAGTAAATAAGCAGAAACTGTTTCCTCTGGCAGAAGGGTCGGTAACCAGGGGACACAAATAATTGGCAAAAAAGCCAGGGGGACATGAGGAACATTTTTTTACGCAGTGAGTTATGATCTAGAATGCACTGCCTGAAAGGGTGGTGGAAGCAGATTCAATAGTAACTTTCAAAACGTAATTGGATAAATACTTTGAGTGGAAACATTTTCAGGGCTATGGGGAAACAGCAAGGGAGTGGGACAGTACAGACACGCTGGGCCGAATGGCCTCCTTCTGTGCTGTATGATTCTATGATTCTAACTGGATTTAACAGCCAGCTCCCAGTATCCCAATCAGAAAACAATGTAATAAGCCCTTTAATTGGGATGCATTTCAAACCCCACGCAATTCATGTTTGGCTCCTGCCTCCCCCTGATTACACGTGCCTTGTCTCCACTCTTATTCCTGTCCTCTAGGGATGTGCTCTCTGTGTGGGGAAGCTCTTTGTAGGGCTTCCTTGTGTGGTGCTGTGCCTGGTGGGGCAGTGGAAGCAGTTGATTGAGAACCTTGGAGGGGGAGTGGTCGAGAAGAGTGAAAGGCGACCTACCAGCTTCAAGGGGTGGGTTTGCCAGTGCCAAGATTTAAATCAGGCTACTGCCATCCCAGGGAAAAGCTCCAAATCCCTTCAATCTCACAGTGTGGGGAAGGTCATCTACTTCCCATTTACAGCATTCCTTTGAAGGAACTCGCATCCCACAGACGAGAAAAATCCGCATGTCTGATCCAGGTGTGGTGGCTTAAGAAAAGTGGGGCCTTTGCTGTTCCATTCCTCCTCTCGGGCTGTTTGCAGGAAGGATTTGCTCAGGAAATCACCAGAATGATACCGGGGCTAAAAGGCTTAAATTATGATGACAGTTTGCATAGACTAGGCTTGTATTCCCTTTAACATAGAAGATTAAAGGGCTGATAAAGGGCTGCGGAAGGTGGGACTTGTACAAGTCGGACGGGTTGCACCTGAACCAGAGCGGGACAAATATCCTTGCGGGGAGGTTTGCTAGCACTGTTCGGGGGGGGTTAAACTAAAATGGCAGCAGGTTGGGAACCTGAGCAAGGAGACAGAGGAAAGGAAAACAGGGATAAAAGCAAAAGATAGGAAGCAGAAAAACAAAATCAGGGATGCTTCCTGCGTCCCTGACGACCATGTGTGTGGGAAGTGTGCCCAGCTGCAGCTACTGACAGACCACATTGCGGCACTGGAGCTGCAGATGGATTCATTTTGGAGCATCCGCGATGCTGAGGACGTCGTGAATATCACATATAGCGAGTTGGTCACACCGCAGGTAAAGGGTGTACAGGCAGGAAGGGAATGGGTGACCAGCAGGCAGATTAAGAGGCGCAGGCAGGTAGTGCAGGAATCCCCTGCGGCCATCCCCCTCTCCAACAGATACACCACTTTGAATACTGTTGGGGGGGATGACTCATCAGGGGAAGGCAGCAGCAGCAACTTCCTGGCACCATGGGTGGCTCTGCTGCACAGGCTGGGAGGAAAAAGAGTGGAAGAGCTATAGTGATAGGGGACTCAATTGTAAGGAGAATAGATAGGCGTTTTTGCGTCCGCAATCGAGACTCCAGGATGGTGTGTTTCCTCCCTGGTGTAAGGGTCAAGGACGTCTCGGAGTGGCTGCAGAACATTTTGGAGGGGGAGGGTGAACAGCCAGTTGTCGTGGTGCGCATAGGCACCAACGATACAGGTAAAAAACGGGATGAGGTCCTAAAAGCAGAATATAGGGAGTTAGGAGGTAAATTAAAAAATAGGACCTCAAAGGTAGTAATCTCAGGATTGCTACCAGTGCCACGTGCTAGTCAGAGTAGAAATAGGAGGATATTTCAAATGAATACGTGGCTAGAGGAATGGTGCAAGGAGGAGGGATTCAAATTCCTTGGACATTGGAACCGGTTCTGGGAGAGGTGGGACCAGTACAAACGGGACGGTTTGCACCTGGGCAGGGCCGGGACCGATGTCCTAAGGGGAGTGTTTGCTAGTGCTGTTTGGGGGGGTTTAAACTAAAATGGCAGGGGGTTGGGAACCTGAGCATGGAGACAGAGGAAAGGAAAACAGGGATAAAAGCAAAAGATAGGAAGGAGAAAAACAAAAGTGGCAGTCAGAGAAATCAATGGTTTAATTCAAATGTGGCCACAGTAAATAATAATTCTAATAGGTCTAAGAGCATTAAAAAAACAAGCCTGAAGGCTTTGTGTCTTAATGCGAGGAGCATTTGTAATAAGGTGGATGAATTGGCTGCGCAAATAGAGGTAAACGGATATGATTTGGTTGGGATTACGGAAACGTGGCTCAAGGATGGCCAAGACTGGGAACTCAACATCCAGGGGTATTCGATATTCAGGAAAGATAGGCAAAAAGGAAAGGGAGGTGGGGTAGCATTATTGGTTAAAGAAGGGATTAATACAATTGTAATGAAGGATATTAGCTCTGATGACGTGGAATCTGTATGGGTAGAATTGAGAAATACTAAGGGGAAAAAAACATTAGTGGGAGTGGTATATAGACCTCCAAACAGTAAGGCGGAGGTTGGGGATGGCATTAAAAGGGAAATTAAAGAAGTGTGCAATAAGGGCACAGCAGTCATCATGGGTGACTTTAATCTACATATAGATTGGGCCAACCAAATTAGTAACAATACTGTGGAGGAGAAATTCCTGGAGTGTTTACGGGATGGTTTCCTGGACCAATATGTCGAGGAACCAACCAGAGATCAGGCCATCTTAGACTGGGTATTATGTAACGAGAAAGGATTAATTAGCAATCTTGTTGTACGAGGCCCCTTGGGTCGGAGCGATCATAATATGATCGAATTCTTCATTAAGATGGAGAATGAAGTAGTTGACTCAGAGACAAGGGTCCTCAATTTAAATAAAGGAAACTACGATGGTCTGAGGAGCGAGTTGGGTAGGATTGATTGGGGAATGGCACTCAAAGGGTTGACAGTGGATAGGCAATGGTAAATGTTCAAAGACCGAATGGATGAGCTACAGAATTTGTTCATCCCAGTTTGGCATAAAAATAAAACAAAAAAGGTGACTCAACCGTGGCTAACAAGGGAAATTAGGGATAGCATAAGATCCAAGGAGAGGACATATAAATTGGCTAGAAAAAGCAATAATCCTGAGGATTGGGAGCAGTTTAGGAGTCAACAAAAGAGGACAAAGGGATTAATTAAGAAAGGGAAAATAGAATATGAGAGTAAGCTATCAGGGAACATAAAAACTGACTGTAAAAGCTTTTATAGATATGTGAAGAGAAAAAGATTGGCCAAGTCAAGCGTAGGTCCCTTACAGTCAGAATCAGGGGAATTTATAATGGGAAACAAGGAAATGGCAGACCAACTAAATACATACTTTGGTTCTGTCTTCACAAAGGAGGACACAAATAACCTCCCAGAGATGTCGGGGAACATAGGGTCTGATGAAAGGGAGGAACTGAAAGAAATCAGTATTTGTAGGGAAATGGTGTTAGGAAAATTGATGGGACTGAAGGCTGATAAATCCCCAGGGCCTGATGGTCTACATCCTAGGGTACTTAAGGAAGTGGCCCTAGAGATAGTAGATGCATTGCTGGTCATCTTCCAGAACTCGATCGACTCTGGAACGGTACCCATGGATTGGAGGGTAGCTAATGTTACCCCACTATTCAAAAAAGGTGGTAGAGAAAAAGCGGGGAATTATAGACCGGTAAGCCTGACATCGGTAGTGGGGAAAATGCTGGAGTCTATTATAAAAGATGTAATAGCAGAGCACTTGGAAAGCAGTGACAGGATCGGACAAAGTCAACATGGATTTACAAAAGGTAAATCATGCTTGACTAATCTACTGGAATTTTTTGAGGATGTAACTGGTAAAATAGATAAGGGAGAACCAGTGGATGTGGTGTATTTGGACTTTCAGAAGGCTTTCGATAAGGTATTGACTTGGATAGAGAACTGGTTGGCGGACAGAACGCAAAGAGTTGGAATAAACGGGTCGTTTTCCGAGTGGCAGGCAGTGACTAGTGGGGTACCACAAGGATCGGTGCTAGGACCCCAGCTGTTCACAATATATATTAATGATCTGGACGAGGGAATTGGATGTAATATCTCCAAATTTGCAGACGACACAAAGCTGGGTGGGAGGGTAAGCTGTGAGGAGGATGTCGTGAAACTCCAGTACGATTTGGACAGGTTGGGTGATTGGGCAGAAACATGGCAAATGCACTATAATGTGGATAAATGTGAGGTTATCCACTTTGGTGGCAAAAACAGGAAGGCAGATTATTATTTGAATGGCAATAGATTGGGAGAAGGGGAAGTGCAAAGAGACCTGGGTGTTATTGTGCACCAGTCGCTGAAGGTAAGCATGCAGGTGCAGCAGGCGGTTAAGAAGGCAAATGGTATGCTGGCCTTCGTAGCAAGAGGGTTCGAGTACAGGATCAAGGATGTCTTGCTACAGTTGTACAGGGCCTTGGTGAGACCACACCTTGAGTATTGTGTGCAGTTTTGGTCACCTTACCTGAGGAAGGACGTTCTTGCCATGGAGGGAGTGCAGCGAAGATTCACCAGGCTGATACCTGGGATGGCAGGAATGACGTATGAGGAGAGATTGTGTCGATTGGGCTTATACTCACTGGAGTTTAGAAGATTGAGAGGGGATCTCATCGAAACCTATAAAATTCTGTCAGGTCTGGACAGACTAGATGCAGGAAGGATGTTTCGGATGGCCGGGGAGTCCAGAACCAGGGGTCATAGTCTAAGGATAAGGGGTAAGCCATTTAGGACTGAAATGAGGAGGAACTTCTTCACCCAGAGAGTGGTGAACTTGTGGAATTCTCTGCCACAGAGGGCGGTGGAGGCCAGTTCATTAAATATATTCAAGAAAGAGTTGGATATATTTCTTGAGGCTAAAGGGATCAAGGGATATGGGGAGAAGGCAGGGACAGGGTACTGAAATTGGATGATCAGCCATGATCTCATTGAATGGCGGAGCAGGCTCGAAGGGCCGAATGGCCTACTCCTGCTCCTATCTTCTATGTTTCTAATTGAGGTGTTTAAAATGGTTAAAGGGTTTAATTGGGTAGCTAGAGAGAAAAACTATTTTCTCTGGTGGGGGAGTCCAGAACAAGGGGGCATAACCTGAAAATTAGAGCCAGGCCGTTCAGGGATGATGTCAGGAAGCACTTCTTCACACAAAGGGCAGTGGAAATCTGGAACTCTTTTCCCCTCCCCTCCCCTTCGAAAAGCTGTTGAGGCTGGGTGTCAATTGGAAATTTCAAAACTGAGACTGATAGAATTTTGTCAAGCAAAGATATTAAGGGTTATGGAACCAATGTGGGTAAATGGAGTTAAGATACAGATCAGTCAAGTTCGATGAACTGAATGGCCTACTCCTGTTCCTATGCTCCTAAATGAGAGCAGAGGAAAAATTCAGAGAGACCGTTTGCTCTGCCTCTATGCTCTCTTACCCAAGATCAATGACCCCAGTCCAAAAGAAATTCAGTTCTTGCTAATTGGTGAAAACTTGGCTGAATGATAAAGAACTCTCCCCTCACCCATTGTTTCATTTCTTTCATTTTTGGAAGCTCCTCAGTTTGTCCTGACACCTGAACAAAAGGAATTGTTTTAAGAGCAAATCCCACTCTGCCGGGTTATGTCTTGTCAGGTGTCGGCTGTGGGCTCAGTGGGCGGCACTCTTGCCTGAGTCAGAAGGTCGTGGGTTCAAGTCCCACTCTGGAGACTTGAGCACATAATCCAGGCTGACACTCCCAGTGCAGTACTGAGGGGGTGCTGCACTGTCAGAGGTGCCGTCTTTCAGATGCGATGTTAATCCGAGGCCCCCGTCTGCTCTCTCGTGTGGATGTAAAAGATCCCCCACGCACAATTCAAAGAAGTGCAGGGGAGTTGTCCCCGGTGTCCCGGACAATATTTATCCTTCAACCAACATCACTAAAACAGATTATCTGGTCACTAATACAGCGCTGTTTTTGGGAGCTTGCTGAGCGCAAGTGGGCTGCCATGTTTCCTACATTACAACAGTGACTACACTTCAAAAGTACTTTATTGGTTGTGAAACACTTTGGGACATCTTGAGGTCGTAAAAGGCACTATAGAAATACAAGTCTTTATTCCTTCTTTCAACCTTTTGCCTTGTTCCCTTGACTTGGCTGTGATGCGCCTCTGTGGTCGAACATGCTGTCACCAGGCACAGTCTAGGGACACCCATGAAGGTCAGGTACCTGCGGGCTGCCAGTGCATGAGGAACCTTCCACCAACCTGAGACAGTGGCTTCAGGAGAGGAAAGGTAGTTAAGGAAATAGGGAGTGTGGGAATGAAGAGAGACAAAGAGGAAAAACAAAAGAACTTGCATTTATATAACACCTTTCACATCCTTGGGATGTGCCAAAGTGCTTTACAGCCAATCAGTTATATTTGATGCGCAGTCTCTGCTGTTATGTAGGAAACGCGGCTGCCAATTTGTGCACAGCAAAGTATTACAAAGTATTTACAGCTCAAAAACAGGCCAACTGGTGCATGCCGGTGTTTATGCTCCACACGAGCCTCCTCCCACCCCTCTTCATCTCACCCCATCAACATATCCTTCTATTCCTTTCTCTCTCATGTGTCTATCTATCTTCCCCTTAAATGCATCGGCGCTATTCACCTCAACTATTCCCTGTGGTAGTGAGTTCCACATTCTCACCACTCTCTGGGTCAAGAGGTTTCTCCTGAATTCCCCATTGGATTTATTAGTGATTATCTTCTATTTATGGCCCCTAGTTCTGGTCTCGCCCACAAATGGAAACATCTTCTCTACGTTTACCCTTTCATAATTTTAAAAGACCTCTATCAGGTCACCCCTCAGCCTTCTCTATTCTAGAGAAAAGAGCACCATCCTGTTAAGCCTTTCCTGATGGGTCTAGCCTCTCAGTTCTGGTATCGCATTATCCCATAAGGTCCCACTAACAGCAAATGAGCTGAATGATCTGTTTCTAGTGGTGTGGTACAAGGGATAAATCTTGGCCAGGAAGATTCCCTTTCTGCTGAACACTGCTTTTCCTGATAATGTGTTGCATGTCCTTGTAAACCTCCTGTTTGGTTGCATGTAGTTTCTTGTAGCTCCAGAACTAGCCGCACCTCTAGCTCTTCTTCTTCTTAGGCAGTCCCTCGGAACCGAGGATGACTTGCTTTCACATTAAAAATGAGTTCTCAGGTGACTGGTGAGTCCAATGCGGGACCTACAGTCTCTGTCACAGGTGGGGCAGACGGTGGTTGAAGGGGCGGGTGGGTGGGGTGCTTTGGTTGACGTGTGCTCCTTGCGCTGCTTGCTCCCGCTTGCTCCCGGCAAAGAGACTCGAGGTATTCGGCGCCTTCCCAGATGCGCCTCCTCCACTTTGTGCGGTCTTGGGCCAGGGATTCCCAGGTGTCAGTGAGGATGTTGCACTTTTTCAAGGAGGCTTTGAGGGTGTCCTTGAAGCGTTTCCTCTGCCCACCTGGGGCTCTCTTGCTGTGTCGGAGCTCTGAGTAGAGTGCTTGTTTTGGGAGTCTCATATCGGGCATGCGGACGATGTGACCCGTCCATCGGAGCTGATCGAGCGTGGTCAAAAGCTTCGATGCTGGGGATGTTGGCCTGAGCGAGAACACTGACGTTGGTGTGCCTATCCTGCCAATGGATTTGCAGGATCTTGCGAAGGCAGCGTTGGTGGTACCTCTCCAGTACTTTGAGGTGCCTGCTGTACATGGTCCATGTCTCTGAAGCAAACAGGAGGGCGGGTATTACTACTGCTCTGTAGACCATGAGCTTGGTGCTGGGTTTGAGGTCCTGGTCTTCAAACACTCTCTTCCTCAGGTGACTGAAGGCTGCACTGGCACACTGTTGGACTTCGTCATCGACGTCTGCCCTTGTTGACAGTAGGCTCCTGAGGTATGGAAAGTGGTCCACGCTGTCCAAGGCCTTGTCATGGATTTTGATAATCGGGGGGCAGTACTGTGTGGCGGGGGCAGGTTGGTAGAGGACCTTTGTCTTACAGATGTTTAGTGTAAGGCCCATGCTCTCGTACGCTTCGGTGAAAGTGTTAACGATGGTTTGGAGTTCGACCTCCGAGTGTGCGCAGACGCAAGCATCGTCTGCATACTGTAATTTGATGACAGAGGATGGGACGACTTTGGATCTGGACTGGAGGCGATGGAGGTTGAAGAGTTTCCTGTTTGTTCTGTAAATTAGTTCCACTCCAGCGGGGAGCTTACTGAGGGTGAGATGGAGCATTGCAGCAAGGAAGATCGAGAAGAGCATTGGTGTGATGACACAGCCTTGCTTGACCCCGATCCGTGTGTGAATTGGGTCAGTGGTGGAACTGTTGGTCAGCATCAGGGCTTGCATGTCGTTGTGAAGCAGGCGGAGGATGGTGACAAACTTTTGAGGACAGCCGAATTTGAGGAGGACACTCCATAATCCCTCACGGTTGACAGTGTCGAAGGCCTTTGTGAGGTCACAGAAGGCCATGTACAGTGGTTGGTGCTGTTCCCTGCATTTCTCTTGTAATTGGCGTGCGGTGAAGATCATGTCCATTGTGCCCCTTAGTGGGCGGAATCCGTATTGCGACTCTGGGAGGAGCTCTTCAGCCACTGGGAGAAGGTGATTGAGGAGGATTCTTGCGATGACTTTCCCTGTGGCAGACAGCAGGGAAACTCCTCTGTAATTACCCCAATAGGACTTGTCACCTTTCTTGAAAATGGTCACTATTACGGTGTCTCTGAGATCCTAATGACATGCTCTCCTCCTTCCAGATAAGAGAAATGGGTTCATGAATTTGCGCCAGTAGTGCTTCTCCGCCATGCTTTAGTGCCTCGGCAGGGATTCCATCTGCTCCCGAGGCCTTGTTGTTCTTCAGTTGTCGGATGGCCTTTTCAACCTCATGCCGGGCTTGGGTTGTGCTGAGATGGTGGTGGGTAGCATGCTGCGGGATGGAGTTGAGGACACTCGCATTGAAGACAGAGTCTCGGTTAAGGAGATCTTCAAAGTGCTCCTTCCAGCGGGCACTGACTGCCTCCCTGTCCGTTCTTGGCCCACAGTGGGGTAGGACCATGGGTGCTTGGGCCGTAGGCGGTCTTGACTGTGCTAAAGAATCCACGCATGTCGTGGTTGTCGGCGAGCTGCTGGATCTCCTGCGCTTTCTCCAGCCACCATCTGTTCTTTAGGTCGCGAATTTTTTGTTGGACCTCGGCCTTCAGGCGTCTGCAGAGCTGCTTTCTTGCTCTCAAGTTCTGTTGCTGTTTCCAGATCAGGAATGCCTTGCGCTTGCGGCTTATTAGCTCCTGGATCTCCTAGTCATTCTCGTCGAACCAGTCTTGGTGTTTCCTGGTCGAGTGACCGAGCGTCTCTTCACAGGTACTGATTATGGAGGCCTTGAGTGCAGACCAGGCGCTGTGGACACTCTGTGTGTCTGCATCACTGGGAGGAGTCACGTTGTTTGTGAGACGCAGGCTGAATAGGGCTTTCTTCGTGGGGTCTTTGAGTGCTCCAGCGTTGATTTTCCTGCGGCATTGTTTCTGTTGCCGCCGCTGTTTTGGGGCTAAAGTGATGGAGATGACAGAACGGATTAGGCGGTGGTCTGTCCAGCAGTCGTCAGCTCCTGTCATGGCGCGGGTGATGCGGACGTCCTTGCGGTCCCTCGCTCGGACAATGACGTAGTCCAGCAGATGCCAGTGCTTGGAGCAAGGGTGCTGCCATGAAGTCTTGTACTTGTCTCTCTGACGGAACAAGGTGTTGGTTATGATAAGGCCATGTTCTAAGCATTTCGTCAGGAGGAGGGTACCGTTGGAGTGAGTCTAGATTCGGATCAGCCATGATCCTATTGAATGGTGGAGCAGGCCCGAGGGGCCGTATGGCCTACTCCTGCTCCTACTTCTTGTGTTCCCTACCCCCTCTCTCCCGATCACACCTCCCCAGAGGTCTGTGTCCTTTCCAACTCTGGCGTTAAAGTCGCCAAGGAGGATCAGCTTGTTGCCCGTTGGGACTCGGGACAGGGATTGCTCGAGGCTGGAGTAGAATTCCTCTTTGGTCTCGTCTGTGGCTTCCAGTGTTGGGGCTTACGCACTGATGACCGTAGCGCACTGGTTCCGGGCTAGGGTGAGCCGTAGAGTCATGAGGCGCTTGTTTATACCGCTAGGGGAGTCTCTGAGACACCCAACTATTTAATTTTTTATGGCGAAGTCTACCCCATGGAGGCAGCGTTCTTCTTCAGGTTTGCCTTTCCAGCTCCTTGAACTGGCCTTCCCCTGCCCGCCGGGTCTCGCTTAGGGCGATGTCTATGTCGAAACGTCTGAGCTCCCGGGCAGCGATAGCAGTACGGTGTTCAGGTCTGTCACTGTTGGGGTTGTCCATGAGGGTCCTGACGTTCCAGGTCCCGAACTTCATTTTAAAGGGTGGAAGATGCCTGTGCGTGAATTCTTTTAACGTGGGGTGGCCGTTGCACACCAGCTACGACACGGGCTTGACAGAGCAAGGCCTTGGTCCAATTGCAAGGGGATCCAAGATGATTGGAGGCCAGGCTCTACTACAACGGCCTAGCACACACACACAAACATACTGCTACTCCCTCCTTTCCAGTAGGTCCTCTCTGCCTGGATTTCGTAGGATGCATTGTGGTCCTCCCGACCTCGCTGTTGGCCTGGGCCCCGACCCTGCTGTTGGTCCATGCTGCGCCTTGATCTCGCTGCTGGGCTCATCCTCGCTCTTGGGTCCCAGCCTCCGACATGAGTGATGTTATCTCTCACAGGATTAAATTAGCACTGATATCCCTGGCCCCGAGCTCCACTCGCGATCCACTAGATCACTGTTCCAGTGGAGAAGCGTAGACTTGATGGCAGAGAGGTATGGGAATTTGGAAGCTAAGTTTAAGTGAAGAGCCAGTGCTCACTGAGAACAAAGAACAGGCATGGTTGGGGGATGGGCAGTGGGCTCAGTTAACTTTGAACTTGCAGTTAGGGATAAAATGCACCCACTATTAAGAGCCAGGGGAACTTAAGGAGACTGGGGGAGAAAGAGCAAAGGATGGCAACGGATGGCCAAGGATAGCAAAGGAGCTCCCTAGGGAGCTGCCAGCCCAGGAGCCATTCCATCACGGCGGACCTGGCATCTACCCGACAATGTGGAGAACTGCCCAGGTATGTCCTGTCCACAAAAAGCAGGACAAATCCAATCCAGCCAATTACCGCCCCATCAGTCTACTCTCAAATCATTAGCAAAGTGATGGAAGGTGTCGTCGACAGTGCTATCAAGCGACACTTACTCACCAATGACCTGCTCACTGATGCCCAGTTTGGGTTCCGCCAGGACCACTCTATTCCTGACCTCATTACAGCCTTGGTTCAAACATGGACAAAAAAGCTGAATTCCGGAGGTGAGGTGAGAGTGACTACCCTTGAGATCAAGACAGCATTTGACTGAATGTGCCGACATAAGGTGGCATATGGGGATGTTCGCTGATGATTGCACAGTTCCATTCGCAACTCCTCAGATGATGAAGCAGTCCATGCCCCAATGCAGCAAGACCTGCTCGACATTCAGGCTTGGGCTGATAAGTGGCAAGTAACATTCGCGCCAGTCACTGACTATCTCCAACAAGCGAGAGTCTAACCACCGCCCCATGACATTCAATGGCATTACCATCACTGAATCCCCCACCATCAACATCCTGGGGGTCACCATTGACCAGAAACTTAACTGGACCAGCTACATAAATACTGTGGTTACAAGAGCAGGTCAAAGGCTGGGTATTCTGCGGCGAGTGTCTCACTTCCTGACTCCCAAAAACCTTTCCACCATTTACAAGGCACAAGTCAGGAGTGTGATGGAATACTCTTGACTTGTCTGGATGAGTGCAGCTCCAACAACACTCAAGAAGCTCGACTTCACCCAGGACAAAGCAGCCTGCTTGATTGGCAGCCCATCCGCCACTTTAAACATTTAAACATTCACTCCCCGCACCGTGGCTGCAGTGTGTACCATCTACAAGATGCACTGCAGCAACTCGCCAAGGCTTCTTCTGCAGGGATGTTAGGGAGGGGGGTGGAGTCAGTGGCTAGGGAACAGCGTTTGTGCCGGGAACCGAAAACAATGGCTTCGGTCTTCCCAATATTTAATTGGGGAAAATTTTTGCTCATCAAGAACTGGATGTCTGACAAGCAGTCTGACAATTTAGACACCGTGGAGGGGTCGAGAGAAGAGGTAGTGAGATCGAGCTGGGTGTCATCAGCGTACATGTAGAAACTGACGCTGTGTTTTCGGATGATGTCACCAAAGGGCAACATGTAGATGAGAAATAGGAGGGGGCCAAGGATAGATCCTATGTCCCTGAGCTTTATAGTAATAAAGCTCAGGGACATAGAGGATCACTGGTGACTGGCTGTGCTGGCACTTTACAACTTGACCATGGGGGTGAGTTTAAGCTGAGAAGATTTGACTGTAATTAGAGAAAGCTGACTTTACATTAGAGGGTGGCTAGTGATTGGAATAGTTACCAAGAGAGGGTGTAGGGACAAATACCTCAGAATTCTTCAGGACAGATTTGGACAATTAGCTTGAAGAGAAACACATGCTCGGTTACAACTTCTAGCAAAGCAGGAAGATGGACAACCGATGGGCCCTGTTTTTCCACAGGGGTGGGGTCCTTCCAGTCTCTCATTGTAACTCTGCTGGGAGAGAGCGTAAACCCCCCCCCCCCCCCCGCCATGTTTATGCTCTTTGTACGATGGAAGACCAGGACAACCCCTGCTGAATTTCAGACAGTTCCAGCCTGGAGATTTTGCGTTTCCCTCCAGTACTGCACTGCGGTGTTGGCCTAGATTGTACATCCAAAACATGGAGTAGGGCTGGACCCTTCTGTTACCAACTCAATCCAGCTGTTGGTCCTGATTGGAATGCAGGAATAAAGCTAGTCCTTGTTGAGTGAGAAAGCAAGAGCATTCAGAACAAACAGAGCCTGGTGACTTGTCAGGCCTAGAACTGGAGCCACCGAATGTCACTATAATATACAACTCGCTGAGTTATGTAACCAGGCCATTGGAAAGGGCCCTTGATTCACAATGGACATCACGGGCAGGTTTCGGCACCAGGTCGTGGTTAGTGCTAATGGACAGAATCAGGAGAGTTGGGCAGAGATTATTGTAGCATTACCATCTGCAGGTCAGAATGACCTGTACGCAAAGCAACTGGAGTAGAAGTTAACTCTGCATTGGAAATAGATTAGTGAGGTGTTTACTCCTGCAAGTGAGTTACGTGGTGAATAAGGGACACATGGGTTACTTAAGTGCATAATATAGGCTGATGTGGCAGTGCAGTACTGAGGAAGTGCTGCGCTGTTGGAGGTGCTGTCTTTCAGGTGAGATGTTAAACCAAAGCCTTTTTTGCCTGTTTAAGGGGGACATAGAAGATCCCATGGCACTCTTCGAAGAAGAGCAAAGTTCTCCCAGTGTTTTGGTCAACATTTATACCTCAACCAACATCACCAAAAGGAGATAAATCGGACATCCATTTCATTGCTATTTTTTGCGATCTTGCTGTGTGCAAAATGGCTGTCATGTTTGCCCAGATAACAAGAGTCATTGGATTGTAAGATTAATTCCCTGTCTGTGAAGTGCTTTCAGTTGTTTTTGAGCGAGATGCTAAAGCGATATACAAATGGAAGTCTTCTATTCACTGACCTGGACAACCTACATAATGTATTTGCTGGTTTGTTTTTCAGGATTTAACGCTCTGTTGAAGGGGTTTCCCAGATTGGGCTCAGGGCCCTGTGAGCACCGACCACTGTTCCTCCGTCCTCAGTGTCGTTATTGTGACGATGCATTCCCTGGACGAGCCCCTGGATCTGAAGCTCAGCATCTCCAAGCTTCGGATGGTGAGGGAGAAGAAGCAGAAAGGCTATGAGACTACAGAGGAGAGCAGCGTCCGCAGAGAGCTGAAGATGGCTGCTGATGGGACAGCCATCATCGCACCAGCATCTCCCCTGCCCCCACAGTCTGGTGAGGGACCTTCTCTTTTGATTAACGGGCACCCATGGAACTAGGAGATGTTCTCTGTGATAGTACTAACTAGTACTTGTGGGAACCTGAAAGTATTGGGCATCATTGTGCCCTTTGGATGTTAGTTCCTGCCACTCTCCAGGTGCTGAAAGGTATTCATGTCAATCGTGGCTCAGTGGTAGCACTCTCGCCTCTGAGTCAGAGGTTTGGTAGGAAAAGCAGAGACATCACCTACACCTTGGAAAATAAGAAATGAATGGGGTAGAAGAGCAAAGGGATCAAGGGATACAGGTGAACAAATTATTAAAAGCAGCATCGCAAAGCAATTAAAAATGCTAACAAAGCACTGGGATTTTTTTCTAGGGTATAGAATTCCAAAGTAGTGAAGTTATGTTGAACTTGTATAGGACCCTAGTCAGGCCGCACTTACAGTACTGTGCACAGTTCTGGTCTTCATACTATATACATGGAATAAAAAGGATAGTGGCAGCATGGATACGAAATTGCTAAGTGACAGGAAACAGAGAGTAGTGGTGAACGGTTGTTTTTCGGACTGGAGGAAGGTACACAGTGGTGTTCCCCAGGGGTTGGTACTAGGACCACTGCTTTTCTTGATGTATATTAATGATTTGGACTTGGGAGTACAGGGCACACTGTTTCAAAATTTGCAGATGACACAAAACTTGGAAGTACCTGTATAATGAACAGTGAGGAGGATAGTGATAGACTTCAAGAGGACATAGACAGGTTGGTGGAATGGGCGGACACGTGGCAAATGAAATTTAACGCAGAAAGCTGCGAAGTGATACATTTTGGTAGGAAGAACGAGGAGAGGCAATATAAACTAAAGGGTACAATTCTAAAGCGGGGTGCATGAACAGAGAGACCACGGGGTATATGTGCACAAATCGTTGAAGGTGGCAGGGCAGGTTGAGAAAGTGGTTAAAAAAGCATACAGGATCCTGGGCTTCATAAATAGAGGCATAGAGTACAAAGCAAGGAAATTATGATGAACCTTTATAAAACACTGGTTCGGCCTCAACTGGAGTATTGTATCCAATTCTGGGCACTGCACATTAGGAAGGATGTGAAGACCTTAGCGAGGGCGCAGAAAAGATTTACAAGAATGATTCCAGGGATGAGGGACTTCAGTTACATGGATAGACTAGAGAAGCTGGGGGTGTTCTCCTTAGAGCAGAGAAGGTTGAGAGGAGATTTGATAGAGGTATTCAAAATCATGAATGGTCTAGACAGAGTAGATAGAGAGAAACTGTTCCCATTGGCAGAAGGGTCGAGAACCAGAGGACACAGACTCAAGGTGATTGGCAAAAGGCAACATGAGGAAAACCTTTTTTACACAGCGAGTGGTTAGGATCTGAAATGCACTGCCTGAAAGGGTGGTGGAGGCAGACTCAATCGTGGCTTTCAAATGAGGACATTAATAAACTTGCAGAATGGGCATATAACTGGCAAATGAAGTTCAACACAGATAAATGTGAGGTATTACATGTTGGTAGGAAGAATAGGGAGGTCACATTACTTGGAGGGTGCGAGTCTAGGCGGGGTAGAGGAACAAAGGGGTACAAATACACAAATCACTAAAAGCTACGACACAGGTTAGCAAGGCCGTAAAAAAAAGCAAACCAAGCACTGGGGTTTATTTCTAGAGGGATAGAATTGAAAAGTAGGGAAGTTATGCCAAACCTGTACCGAACTTTGGTTAGACCACGCTTCGAGTACTGCGTACAGTTCTGGTCGCCATATTATAAAAAGGATATCGAGGCACTGGAGAGAGTGCAGAAAAGATTTACAAGGATGATACCAGAAATGCAAGGGTATACATATCAGGGAAGGATGAACAGGCTGGGTCTCTTTTTTCTCTTGAAAAAAGAAGGCTGAGGGGTGACCTAATACAGGTAGACTACCCTTTATCCGGACTTCCGAAAACCGAAACCTTCGTTCAGCGTAAGTCGTGCGTACGACTTACGCTGAACGAAAAAACCTTCGGTTTTTAGAGGGTTCCGGTTGCGGAAGTTCGGATAAAGGGTAAGTCGTGCGCACGACCCCCCGCCGACCCCGACAACCGCCGACCCCGCCAACCCCGACAACCGCCGGCCCCGACAACCGCCGACCCCGCCGGCCCCGACAACCGCCGACCCCGCCGGCCCCGACAACCGCCGACCCCCCCCCCCCGCGTACCCCGCCGGCCCCGACCCCCGCCGACCCCGACTGACTTACGCTGAGCGTCAGCGTAAGTCGTGCGCACGACCCCCCGCCGACCCCCCCGCGGACCCCCGCCGACCCACCTTCCGAAATCCGAAATTCTCCTTTATCCGAAACTCGGCTGGTCCCGAGGTTTTCGGATAAAGGATAGTCTACCTGTAGAGGTCTTTCTTGCAAGGGGTATGGACTATAAAAGTAGGGGAGTTTTGATGCAACTTTACAGGGCGCTGGTGAGACTGCACCTGGAGTACTGTGTACAGTTTTGGTCTCCATATTTAAGGAAGGATATACTTGCATTGGAGGCAGTGCAGCGAAGGTTCACTAGGTTGATTCCTGGGATGAAGGGGTTGACGTATGAGGAAAAGTTGAGCAGGTTGGGCCTATACTCATTGGAGTTTAGAAGAATGAGAGGTGATCTTATTGAAGCATATAAGATTCTGAGGGGGATTGACAGGGTGGATGTTGAGAGGATATTTCCCCTCGTGGGGGTATCTAGAACTAGGGGGCACAGTTTCAGAATAAGGGGTCGCCCATTTAAGACGGAGATGAGGAGGAATTTCTTCTCTGAGGGTCGTGAATCTTTGGAATTCTGTAGCCCAGAGAGCTGTGGAGGCGGAGTCATTGAATATATTCAAGGCGGAGATTGACAGAGATTTGAACTACAGGGGAGTCGAGGGGTATGGGGAGAGAGCGGGAAAGTGGTGCTGAGGCCAAGATTGGATCAGCCATGGTCTTATTGAATGGTGGAGCAGGCTCGAGGGGCCGATTGGCCGACTCCTGCTCCTGTTTCTTACGTTCTTATGAAAGTTATTTTGATAGAGTGGATACAGAGAGAGTGTTTCCACTTGTGGGGAAGAGCATAACTAGAGGCCATCAGTATAAGATAGTCACCAAGAAATCCAACAGGGAATTCAGAAGAAACTTCTTTACCCAAAGAGTGGTGAGAATGTGGAACTCGCTACCACAGGGAGTGGTTGAAGCGAATATTATAGATACATTTAAGGGGAGGCTAGACAAGCATATGAGGGAGAAGGGAATAGAGGTTTATGCTGATAGAGTTAGATGAGGAAAGACAGGAGGAGGCTCGAGTGGAGCATAACTGCCGGCATGGACTGGTTGGGCCGAATGGCCTGTTTCTGTGCTGTATATCCTATGTAATCCTATGTAATCTGATAAGTACCTGAAGGAAAAAAATTTACAGGGCTACGGGGAAAGGGCGGGGGAGCGGGACTAGCTGAAGTGCTCTTGGAGAGAGCCGGCATGGGCTCGATGGGCAGAATGGCCTCCTTCTGTACTCTAACCATTCTATGATTCTATGAAAAAGGACATAGAAGCACTGGAGAAAGTGAAGAAATGATTTACAAGATGGTACCAGAATGGAGAGATTACAGCTTGAACAGGTTGGGCTTTTTTCTTTAGAAATGAGAAAACTTAGAGGTGACCTGATAGAGGTCTTTAAAATTATGAATGGGTTGAACAGGGTAGATGTGGAGAGAATGTTTCCACTTGTGGGAGAATCCAAAACCAGCGGCCATAAATACAAGATTATTACTGATAAATCCAGTAGGGAAATAAGGAGAAATTTCTTTACTCAGAGTGTGGTTAGAATCTGGAACTCGCTACCACAGGAAGTGAGGCAAATAGCTTAGATGCTTTCAAAAGGAAACTAGCTGACTACGTGAGAGAAAAGGGAATAGAAAGATATGCTGGAAGGCTGAGGTGAGGTAAATGGAATGGGAGGAGACTCGTGTGGAGTATAAACACCAGCACAGACTGGTTGGGCCGAATGGCCTGTTTCTGTGCTGTATATTCTATGTAATTCTATGTAAATGTCCCGCTTCTGAGACTTGAACACAAAATCTAGGCTGACACTCCCAGTGCAGTAAAGAGGGAGTGTTGCACAGTCAGTGGTGCCGTCGTTCAGATGAGATGTTAAAACGAGGCACTGTCTGCCCTCTCAGGCAGATGTAAAAGATCCCACAGCACTATTTTGAAGAAGAGCAGTGGAGTTCTCCCGGCGTCCTGACCAATATTTATCCCTCAATCAACACCACTAAAAAAATAGATTATCTGGTCATTTATCTCATTGCTGTTTGTGGGAGCTTGCTGTGAACAAATTGGCTGCCATGTCTCCTACATTGCAACATAAGATGTAACTTGTCATCATGCCAATAAAGCGATTTGAATTGAATTGAATTGACTACACTTCAAAAAGTACATCATTGGCTGTAAAGCACTTTGGGATCTCCTGAGGTGGTGAAAGGCGCTATATAAATGCAAGTCCTTTCTTTTTTCATGGAGGTAGACTACTGAGAATCAGAGGGCAGATCGACCTGGGTGACCCTCACCCAAGAGCATCTCTATATTTTTCTGCCCTACCCAGTTTCTCTGGTCTGTTGTTATTGCACAGAGAGGGTGGGTGATTGATGTGACTCCAGGCCTCAGTCAATATCACTGTGGAAAAGGCCCCTGCAAAGCTGTCTGGCAGCCACCAGGACTCCCCACCATGCAGCCTGTCCGAGGTTCCTGGATAACCTGTCCCGACCCCAGCTGTTACAGCCAATCCTGCCTACCGCTATACTCCATTGTCAGCCAACACTGGGAGTCAGGATCCTGCACAGGAAACCCTGGGATCCTCCTGGATAGATGGCAGGACAAGTTAATAAAGCTGATAGAATCATACAACACAGAAGGAGGCCATTCGGCCCATCGTGCCTGTGCCGGCTCTTTGAAAGCGATTAAACATATGGGATCCTTGGCTTTATTAATAGAGGCGTATCGTTAAAAAAACAGGGATGTTATTCGAAATCTTCATAAAAGACTGTTGATGCTTTTTCACAGCCAGTGCCTAGTACCCTCATTAGTTAACATGTTAGTATCAAGTGCTGGTTGATGAGTTGCTTAGTGATACCTGTACCCCTCTTCTTCTCTCTCTCTCTCGTTCCAGGTCTATTGCTCAGTTCCCAGGCTCAGGAGAAGCTGGACTTGCATTTCTCACCTGCCAGGAGCTCGGTCTCCATTGTGGATCTCAGCCTGTCCCCGGGCTCCGGTCTCGACTCTTCCCCTGGCTCTGCACTGCTGCCCGAGGAGCTGCAGAATGGTGACGTTGCATCACCCGGTGTCAGTACCGTAAGTATCCGGGGCCTAGGTTAGTGGCACCAACATCTCCAGCAGGAGTGATGCACTGATCCCACTGTCCTTGTTCTGTATATTCCCCTCCAGGGCCTGGGGCCATTGGTAGCACCTCGGCTGCCTGTTCAGCTAACGCACTACAGTCTGGGCATTGAATCTGGGGCCTTCTGCTCTGCGTGCCTCAGTGCCACACTGGGTCTCACATTTGCCCAGTGAGCCCTCGCTGTAATGTCACGTGTAAAAGCAGCAGGCCGCCTGCATGTTGGCTTCATTGTCAAGTAGATTAAATGCAGTTAGTGGCAGTGAATAAATGGACGCCCTGTACAAACAGGTAAGTAAAGTTTTCCTGGCTCGTTCTCTCACCAGTGCTTTGTTCTTCCTCAGTCACTAACTAGTATTGGGTTCTGGTTGTAGAGGGGTTCAGGTGGTTTATATATAGAATAACAGATACCTGGGAGTGAGTTACAGCCTAGAATCTAATCGAGGGGTTCAGGTGGTTTATATATAGACTAATGGATACCCAGGAGTGAGTTACAGGCTGGAATCTAATTGAGGGGCCCAGGGGTTTATATATAGAATAACAGATACCCGGGACCGAGTTACAGGCTGAAATCTAATCGAGGGGTTCGGGTGGTTTATATATAGAATAATGGATACCCGGGAGTGAGTTACAGGCTGGAATCTAATTGAGGGGCTCGGGTGGTTTATATATAGAATAACGGATACCTGGGAGTGAGTTGCAAGCTGGAATCTAACCAAGGGGTTCGGGTGGCTTATATATAGAATAACAGATACCCAAGAGTGAGTTACAGGCTAGATTCTAATCGAGGGGTTCGGGGGTTTTATATATAGAATAACAGATACCCGGTATCGAGTTACAGGCTGGAATCTAATCGAGGGGTTCGGGTGGTTTATATATAGACTAATGGATACCCGGGAGTGAGTTACAGGCTAGAATCTAATCGAGGGGTTCAAGTGGTTTATATATAGAATATAACAGATACCCGGGAGTGAGTTACAGGCTGGAATCTAACCAAGGGGTTCGGGTTTATATATAGAAACATAGAAGATAGGAGCAGGAGTAGGCCATTCGGCCCTTTGAGCCTGCTCCGCCATTCAATGAGATCATGGCTGATCATCCAAATTCAGTACCCTGTCCCTGCCTTCTCCCCATATCCCTTGATCCCTTTAGCCTCAAGAAATATATCCAATTCTTTCTTGAATATACTTAATGAACTGGCCTCCACCGCCCTCTGTGGCAGAGAATTCCATACGTTCACCACTCTCTGGGTGAAGAAATTCCTCCTCATTTCAGTCCTAAATGGCTTACCCCTTATCCTTAGACTATGATCCCTGGTTCTGGACTCCCCGGCCATCAGAGACATCCTTCCTGCATCTAGTCTGTCCAGACCTGACAGAATTTTATAGGTTTCGATGAGATCCCCTCTCAATCTTCTAAACTCCAGTGAGTATAAGCCCAATTGACACAATCTCTCCTCATACGTCATTCCTGCCATCCCAGGTATCAGCCTGGTGAATCTTCGCTGCACTCCCTCCATGGCAAGAACGTCCTTCCTCAGGTAAGGTGACCAAAACTGCACACAATACTCAAGGTGCGGTCTCTCCAAGGCCCTGTACAACTGTAGCAAGACATCCTTGTTCCTGTACTCGAACCCTCTTGCTACAAAGGCCAACATACCATTTGCCTTCTTAACCACCTGCTGCACCTGCATGCTTACCTTCAGCGACTGGTGCACAATGACACCCAGGTCTCGTTGCACTTCCCCTTCTCCCAATCTATTGCCATTCAAATAATAATCTGCCTTCCTGTTTTTGCCACCAAAGTGGACAACCTCACATTTATCCACATTATAGTGCATTTGCCATGTTTCTGCCCAATCACCCAACCTGTCCAAATCGTACTGGAGTTTCACGACATCCTCCTCACAGCTTACCCTCCCACCCAGCTTTGTGTCGTCTGCAAATTTGGAGATATTACATCCAATTCCCTCGTCCAGATCATTAATATATATTGTGAACAGCTGGGGTCCTAGGACCGATCCTTGCGGTACCCCACTCGGAAAACGACCCGTTTATTCCAACTCTTTGCTTTCTGTCCGCCAACCAGTTCTCTATCCAAGTCAATACCTTGCCCCCAATCCCATGTGCCTTAATTTTGCACGCTAATCTCTTGTGTGGGACCTTATCGAAAGCCTTCTGAAAGTCCAAATACACCACATCCACTGGTTCTCCTTTATCTATTATACCAGTTACATCCTCAAAAAATTCCAGTAGATTAGTCAAGCATGATTTACCTTTAGTAAATCCATGTTAACTTTGTCCGATCCTGTCACTGCTTTCCAAGTGCTCTGCTATTACATCTTTTATAATAGACTCTAGCATTTTCCCCACTACCGATGTCAGACTTACCGGTCTATAATTCCCTGCTTTTTGTCTACCACATTTTTTGAATAGTGGGGTAACATTAGCTACCCTCCAATCCATGGGTACCGTTCCAGAGTCTATCGAGTTCTGGAAGATGACCAGCAATGCATCTACTATCTCTAGGGCCACCTCCTTAAGTACCCTGGGATGTAGACCATCAGTCCCTGGGGATTTATCGGCCTTCAGTCCCATCAATTTTCCTAACACCATTTCCCTACAAATACTGATTTCTTTCAGTTCCTCCCTTTCATCAGACCCTATGTTCCCCGGCATCTCTGGGAGGTTATTTGTGTCCTCCTTTGTGAAGACAGAACCAAAGTATGTATTTCGTTGGTCTGCCATTTCCTTGTTTCCCATTATAAATTCCCCTGATTCTGACTGTAAGGGACCTACGCTTGACTTGGCCAATCTTTTTCTCTTCACATATCTATAAAAGCTTTTACAGTCAGTTTTTATGTTCCTTGATAGCTTACTCTCATATTCTATTTTCCCTTTCTTAATTAATCCCTTTGTCCTCCTTTGTTGACTCCTAAACTGCTCCCAATCCTCAGGATTATTGCTTTTTCTAGCCAATTTATATGTCCTCTCCTTGGATCTTATGCTATCCCTAATTTCCCTTGTTAGCCACGGTTGAGTCACCTTTTTTGTTTTATTTTTATGCCAAACTGGGATGAACAAATTCTGTAGCTCATCCATTCGGTCTTTGAATGTTTGCCATTGCCTATCCATCGTCAACCCTTTGAGTGCCATTCCCCAATCAATCCTACCCAACTCGCTCCTCAGACCATCGTAGTTTCCTTTATTTAAATTGAGGACCCTTGTCTCTGAGTCAACTACTTCATTCTCCATCTTAATGAAGAATTCGATCATATTATGATCGCTCCGACCCAAGGGGCCTCATACAACAAGATTGCTAATTAATCCTTTCTCGTTACATAATACCCAGTCTAAGATGGCCTGATCTCTGGTTGGTTCCTCGACATATTGGTCCAGGAAACCATCCCGTAAACACTCCAGGAATTCCTCCTCCACAGTATTGTTACTAATTTGGTTGGCCCAATCTATATGTAGATTAAAGTCACCCATGATGACTGCTGTGCCCTTATTGCACACTTCTTTAATTTCCCTTTTAATGCCATCCCCAACCTCCGCCTTACTGTTTGGAGGTCTATATACCACTCCCACTAATGTTTTTTTCCCCTTAGTATTTCTCAATTCTACCCATACAGATTCCACATCATCAGAGCTAATATCCTTCATTACAATTGTATTAATCTCTTCTTTAACCAGTAATGCTACCCCACCTCCCTTTCCTTTTTGCCTATCTTGCCTGAATATCGAATACCCCTGGATGTTGAGTTCCCAGTCTTGGCCATCCTTGAGCCACGTTTCCGTAATCCCAACCAAATCATATTCGTTTACCTCTATTTGCGCAGCCAATTCATCCACCTTATTACAAATGCTCCTCGCATTAAGACACAAAGCCTTCAGGCTTGTTTTTTTAATGCTCTTAGACCTATTAGAATTATTATTTACTGTGGCCACGTTTGATTTAAACCGTTGATTTCTCTGACTGCCACTTTTGTTTTTCTCCTTCCTATCTTTTGCTTTTATCCCTGTTTTCCTTTCCTCTGTCTCCCTGCTCAGGTTCCCAACCCCCTGCCATTTTAGTTTAAACCCCCCCGAACAGTGCTAGCAAACCGCCCCGCAAGGATATTTGTCCCGCTCTGGTTCAGGTGCAACCCGTCCGACTTGTACAAGTCCCACCTTCCCCAGAAGCAGGCCCAGTGATCCAGGAAACTAAAGCCCTCCCTCCTGCACCAACTCTTTAGCCAAGCATTCATCTGCTCTATCCTCCTATTACTATTCTCACTAGCACGTGGCACCAGGAGTAATCCAGAGATTACAACCTTTGAGGTCCTACTCTTTAATCTGCTACCTAGCTCCCTAAATTCTTGCTGCAGGACCTCATCCCTCTTCCTACCTATGTCATTGGTCCCAATGTGAACCACGACCTCTGCCTGTTCACCCTCCCCCTTCAGAATGCCCTGCAGCCATTCAGTGACATCCTTGACCCTGGCACCAGGGAGGCAACAAACCATCCTGGAGTCACGTCTACGGCCACAGAAACGCCTATCTGTTCCCCTTACGATAGAATCCCCTACCACTATTGCTCGCCCACTCTTTTTCCTCCCTTCCTGAGCAGCAGAAGCACCCCTGGTGCCAGGAAGTTGGCTGCTGCTGCCTTCCCCTGGTGAGTCATCCCCCTCAACAGTATCCAAATTGGTATACCTGTTTGAAAGGGGGATGGCCACAGGCGTCCCCTGCACTACCTGCCTGCTTCTATTGCTCCGCCTGGTGGTCACCCATTTCCCTTCTGCCTGTGCAGCCCTACCCTGCGGCGTGACCAACTCATCAAATCCAGGACCCTCTCAGCATCATGAATGCTCCACAACCCATCCATCCGCAACTCCAGCGCCTCAATACGGCCCGTTAGTAGCTGCAGCTGGATGCATTTCTGGCACACATGGTCATCAGGGACACTGGCAGCGTCCATGAATTCCCACATAGAGCAAGAGGAGCATAACACGGGGCTGGGCTCGCCTGGCATGACTTACCCCTTGAATTAATTTAAATTAATTCAATACCACCAGTGAAAGATATACTCTAGGGCGCTTATTTACTAACTGTCCCCACTACACCACAGAGACCCAAGAAAATATAAACCGCAGAATTTAAGCTTGTAATGAAAAGGAGAAAGAAATACTCACCAACCAATCACTTACCTGCTTCCTGGTGACGTCACACTTGGATTACTTTTTGCTTCCCTCTCCCGGAACCTGGATTGGTAAGCCGCCTCTGGTGCTCCCTCGCAGGTCCGCCGACTCTCCGCTCTCTCGGGGCTCTGGGCCTCGCTGCTCGCCGCCTCTGGTGCTCTTTATGTGCTGCCTCTGGTGCTCCCTCACAGGTCCGGATACCCGGGAGTAAGTTACAGACTAGAATCTAATCGAGGGGTTCGGGTGGTTTATATATAGAATAATGGATACCCGGGAGTGAGTTACAGGCTGGAATCTAATAGTGGGGTTCGGGTGGTTTATATATAGAATAGCGGATACCCGGGAGCGAATTACAGGCTGGAATCTAATTGAGGGGCTCGGGTGGTTTATATATAGAATAACGGATACCTGAGAGTGAGTTACAGGCTGGTATCTAATCGAGGGGTTCGGGTGGTTTATATATAGAATAACGGATACCAGGGAGTGAGTAACAGGCTGGAATCTAATCGAGGTGTTCAGGGGGTTTATATATAGAATAATGGATACCCGGGAGTGAGTAACAGGCTGAATCTAATTGAGGGGTTCAGGGGGTTTATATATAGAATAACGGATACCCGGGAGTGAGTAACTGGCTGGTATCTAATCGAGGGGTTCAGGGGGTTTATATATAGAATAATGGATACCCGGGAGTGAGTAACAGACTGGAATCTAATTGAGGGGTTCAGGGGGTTTATATATAGAATAACGGATACCCGGGAGTGAGTAACTAGCTGGTATCTAATCGAGGGGTTCAGGGGGTTTATATATAGAATAATGGATATCCGGGAGTGAGTAACAGACTGGAATCTAATTGAGGAGTTCGGGTGGTTTATATATAGAATAACAGATACCTGGGAGTGAGTTACAGGCTGGAATCTAATTGAGGGGTTCAGGTGGTTTATATATAGAATAACGGATACCTGGGAGTGAGTAACAGGCTGGAATCTAATCGAGGGGTTCAGGGGGTTTTTATATATAGAATAACAGATACCCAGGAAACAGTATCATTGTCCAGGCTGACACTTAAGCAATGGGCACTGTGATCATGGTACTGGGGCCGTCCTTACCCTGAATCAGCATCCTCAGGAGAGAAATAGAAAAAAAACAACGGAGATAATTAGAAATCGACATTTTGCCATGTTGCCTCTGCAGGACTCACAGCCAATCCGCTTCCTGGAAGGAAGTCAGAGCTCGCAGACCTTCCAGTTCTTCCTGCCACTGGGTTCCACCAGCCCTGTGCACCTGCCATCGTCCTTACTGGTGACGCCTCCCAAGGAGATGCAGAACCTGCTCGAGCTCCCGGTGGAACAGCTGGCATGCAGGTGGCGCAAGGTAAGTGGATGTATCACCCCCCACCCCGCTGTGAGGGTTTCACGTGCAAGGACACAACTTTTACTCTGCCGCTCGGTGCAAGCGCGGTGGCACCAGTGAGTCTGCCACAGACTGAGCCTGGTCCTCTCCTCCGATGTCCTTTGCACAGCTTCCAGCAGGACAGCAATCGGGAGCTAGAGCTCTGGCTGCTTTACCTCTCCCTAGTCCAGGGTCAATAGTAGCAAGGGTTGGGAACTCTGGATGTGTTCCAGGCGGTTTCATCACATGACAGCCGTGGCTCAGTGGGTAGCACACTCGCCTCTGCGTCAGAAGGTCGTGGGTTGAAGTCCCACTCCAGAGACTTGAGCACAAAATCCAGGCTGACACTCCAGTGCAGTGCTGAGGGAGTGCTGCACTGTCGGATGAGACGTTAAACTGAAGCCCCATCTGCTCTCTCAGGTGAATGTAAAAGATCCCATGGCACTATTCGAAGAAGAGCAGGGGAATTCTCCCCAGTATCCTGGCCAATATTTATCCCTCAACCAACTCACTAAAACAGATTATCTGGTCATTTATCTCACTGCTGTTTGTGGGAGCTTGCTGTGCACAAGATGGCTGCCACGTTTCCCACATTACAACAGTGACTACACTTTAAAAGTACTTCATTGGCTGTAAAGCGCTTTGGGACATCCTGAGCTTGTGAAAGGCGCTATATAAATGCAAGACTTTCATTTTTTCTTTATTTAATTGCAAGTTCTCTCTTCTTCTGATGCCCTAGAATTGTATTCTGTTTGTGAAAGGGATCATTATGTGAGGCCGTGTCCTCTCACCTCTCTGGTGACCTCTTGCCTTGCAGTGTAACCAGCTGTTTGAATCGCTCCAGGATCTGGTCGACCATGTGAACGACTTTCACGTAAAACCAGAGAAGGAAACCGGATACTGTTGCCACTGGGAAGGCTGTGCGCGGAGAGGAAAGGGCTTCAACGCCAGGTACCTGAAACTCCAGCTCCCACTCTCAGACAGCCGGGGTCCTACCAGGGATAAATTTAAATGGAGCATAGACAGCAGGGAGGAGTGGGGTACAGTGGAAAGACATGTCTTAACCACAGTGTGAGAGCCACGGGTGGGTATGAAGTTCCCCTCCCCCACCCCTCTCAGCTTAGAATCAGTCCCTGAGGTGAAGCTCCAATTTAATCAAAAGCAAAATACTGCCGATGCTGGAAATGTGAAATAAAAACAGAAAATGCTGGAAACACTCGGCAGGTCAGGCAGCATCTGTAGAGAGAGAAACAGTTATTGAACCGGATCTAGCTGGAAATATAACGGTGTGTTAACAATGTCGCCATTATTAATGTGCAAATCAGCCAGCAAGTTCAGGGGGTTAACAGATATGGCGTCAGTTGTGAATCTCTGGAACTTGCTGGTCAATTTACGTTGCTCCGCCATTTGCTTCACACAAACTGCATCTCGCTCTCAACCTCCTCATTATTTTTAAGAACTGGCTGGATTTGCACATTAATTCTCCATTAAACTTGCAGCAGAAAGTAAAGTAATTCCACCATTTACAAGGCACAAGTCAGGAGTGTGATGGAATACTCTCCACTTGCCTGGATGAGTGCAGCACCAACAACACTCGAGAAGCTCGACACCATCCAGGACAAAGCAGCCCGCTTGATCGGCACCCCATCCACCACCTTAAACATTCACTCCCTCCACCACCGGCGTACCATGGCTGCAGTGTGTACCATCTACAAGATGCACTGCAGCAACTCGCCAAGACTTCTTCGGCAGCACCTCCCAAACCCGCAACCTCTTCCACCTAGAAGGACAAGGGAGCAGGCGCATGGGAACACCACCACCTCCAAGTTCCCCTTCAAGTCTCACACCATCCTGACTTGGAAGTATATCACCGTTCCTTCATCGTCGCTGGGTCAAAATCCTGGAACTCCCTCCCTAACGGCACTTCACCACACGGACTGCAGCGGTTCAAGAAAGGCAGCTCACCACCACCTTCTCAAGGGCAATTAGGGATGGGCAATAAATGCTGGCCTTGCCAGCAATGCCCACATCCCATGAACAAATTAAAAAAAAAATAATAGCGTAAGTACCCTATTAACGATACGATAATTGTTAATGCAATACAATAAACCTCTCGGGCCCGGAAATTAAACCATTTAAACTATGGAGTCTCATTCCTTCAGGTGGTAAATTTTTCTTAGAGATTTAAAAATGTTATATCTTAACTTTTTTTTAAACTTTTCCTTTGTTTCTTTTTTCTCTCAATCCAATCTTTCTTTCCCCGACGACCGCTCTCTCCGAGACACCCTAGTCCACTCCTCTATCGCCCCAAACAGCCCTTCCCCTTCGCCTGGCACCTTCCCGTGCAAGCGGAGGAGATGTAACACCTGCCCCTATACCTCCCCCCTCCCCACTGTCCAGGGCCCCAAACACCCCTTCCAGGTGAAACAGCGATTTACTTGTACTTCTCGCAATCTAGTATACTGTATTCGCTGCTCACGATGCGGTCTCCTCTACATTGGGGAGACCAAACGCAGATTGGGTGACCGCTTTGCGGAACACCTCCGTTCAGTCCGTAAGGGTGACCCCGAGCTTCCGGTCGCCTGTCATTTCAATTCACCGCTCCATTCCCACTCGGACCTCACCGTCCTTGGCCTCTTGTACTGTTCCATGGAAGCTCAACGTAAACTCGAGGAACAGCACCTCATCTTCCGATTAGGCACTCTGCAGCCTTCCGGTCTCAATATCGAGTTCAACAATTTCAGATCATAACCTCGGCCCCTATTTCATTTTTACTTATATTTTTCCACTCCTTTCCTCCCCCCCCCCCCCCCCCTTTCCTTTTGTTTCTCTCTCACACCTGGCAGCTATCTTTTGCCCTGCCAGTACACTTTACACCTAATCCCAGCCTATTACCATCTCGTCTAGCTTCTAATCTCTTTTACTTCTTTTGGTTCTTTTATTCTTTTGTCCGATCGCAGCCCTGCCTTCGATCCGGTTCCTTTTCTCTCCAGTTTTGAAGAAGGGTCAAACCCGAAACGTCAACTCAAATTTCTCTCCACGGATGTTGCCTGACCTGCTGAGTTTTTCCAGCATTTTCTGTTGTTATTTCTTTCTTTCCCCCTTATCATTTCTCTTTCTGTACCTGATTTGACTTAATTCACATAATTTCCTTTTCCATTGTTCCTCTGTTTCTTTCTCAATCCTTAAATCTCATTGGTAAAGCATCTCACAGTTGATCCCGTCATTCATTGAGGCCCCAATGCCCTCGCCGCGCCGTTATCAGATCGCACTCCCAGCAAGTCACGCCGCAAATTACATTCAAGCTGAAGGGTGCAGAGAAAGGTCTAACTAATGGGGAACACCGTGGGATGCCCCACTCCAGCAAAATTGGGCCAACGTTTCAGGCCGATGATCTTTCATCAGAACTGGAAGATGTTTGAGATTTTAAGTTTATCTGCAAGTACTGAGCCAGGGAAAGGGCAGGGTGGGAGGGGGCGGAGAATAAAAGGAAAGGTCTGTGATAGGGTGGAGGGCAGGAGTGATTAAATGACAAAAGGGATGATGGTGCAAGGCAAAAGGGGGTGGTAATGGGATAAGTATAGAAACAAAAGATGGGTCTAGAGGAGGTGTAAATGGTTGCAGCAGAATAGCAATGGGGAAGGGAAGTATGGAAAATCTGGCAAAGAGGAGAAGGGTCCCATAGCCTGGGAATGTGGTGGAGCATTTTTTATTTCAGATTTCCAGCAGCCGCAGTATTTTACATTTAAAAAAAATTCTCTATCTTAATTGGTTTAGCTATGGGGGTAGGATCTGTTTTGTTGAGGTTGCAGCCCCAGTTCTCTCTCGCTGGGCTGCGATGTGCTCACACAGGCTGCACTCCTGTTGCGGTGCTGCTAGAATGTTCTACTCTGTGTCAGGGTGTCTGACTGTTTCTCCACCGATCTTTAGGTACAAGATGTTGATTCACATCCGAACTCACACCAATGAGAAGCCCCATCGCTGTCCCACCTGTAACAAGAGCTTCTCTCGCCTGGAGAACCTGAAAATCCATAACCGCTCGCATACAGGTCAGAGTGGGCTGGGGTGGGGGGGGGTCACAAGTCAGAGTGGGCCTGGGGGAGGGGGGTGTCACAGGTCTGAGTGGGCCTGGGTGGGGGGGGGGGTGGTCACAGGTCAGAGTGGGCCTGGGGGGGGGGAGGGGGTGGTCACAGATCAGTGTGGGCTTGGGGGGTCGCAGGTCAGAGTGGGCCGGGGGGGTCACAGTTGAGAGTGGGCCTGGGTGGGTCACAGGTCAGAGTAGGCCTGGGGGGAGGGGGTGTTCACAGGTCAGAGTGGGCCTGGGAGGTGTTGTCACAGGTCAGAGTGGGCCGGGGGGCTCACAGGTCAGATTGGGCCTGGGGGGGGGGGTCATGGGTCAGAGTGGGCCGGGGGGGGGGGGGGTCCACAGGTCAGTGTGGGCCTGGGGGGGGGTCACAGGTCAGAGTGGGCCTGCGGGGTCACATGTCAGAGTGAACCTGGGGGGGGGGGTTCACAGATCAGACTGGGCCGGGGGGTGGTTCACAGGTCAGAGTGGGCCTGGGGTGGGTCACAGGTCAGTGGGCCTGGGTGGGGTCACAGGTCAGTGGGCCTGGGGGGTCACAGGTCAGAGTGGGCCTGGGGGTGTGGTCACAGGTCAGAGTGAGCCTGGGAGGGTGTTCAGAGGTCAGAGTGGGCCTTGGGGGGGAGCAGAGGTCAGAGTTGCCCTTGGTGGGGGGGGGGCAGAGGTCAGAGTGGGCCTGTGGGTGGGTTACAGGTCAGAGTGGGCCTGGGGGGAGGGGGTGTTCACAGGTCAGAGTGGGCTGGGGGGTTGTCACAGCTCAGAATGGGCCTGGGAAGGGGGTCACAGGTCAGAGTGGATCAGGGGTGGGTCTCAGGTCATAGTGGGCCTGGCGGGGGGGGGGGGGCGGGGTGTCAAAGGACAGAGTGGACCTTGGGGTGGGTCACAGGTCAGAGTGGGCCTGCGGGGTCACAGGTCAGAGTGGGCCTGGGGGGGGGTTCACAGGTCAGACTGGGCCGGGGGGTGGTTCACAGGTCAGAGTGGGCCTGGGGTGGGTCACAGGTCAGTGGGCCTGGGTGGGGTCACAGGTCAGTGGACCTGGGGGGGTCACAGGTCAGAGTGGGCCTGGGGGAGGGGGGGGCGGGGTGTCAAAGGACAGAGTGGACCTTGGGGTGGGTCACAGGTCAGAGTGGGCCTGCGGGGTCACAGGTCAGAGTGGGCCTGGGGGGGGGTTCACAGGTCAGACTGGGCCGGGGGGGTGGTTCACAGGTCAGAGTGGGCCTGGGGTGGGTCACAGGTCAGTGGGCCTGGGTGGGGTCACAGGTCAGTGGACCTGGGGGGGTCACAGGTCAGAGTGGGCCTGGGGGAGGGGTTTTACAGGTCGGAGTGGGCCGGGGGGGTCACAGGTCAGAGTGGGCCTGGGGGAGGGGTTTTACAGGTCGGAGTGGGCCGGGGGGGTCACAGTTGAGAGTGGGCCTGGGGGGGTCACAGGTCAGAGTGGGCCTGGGGTGGTCACAGGTCAGCGTGGGCCTTGGGGGGATCACAGGTCAGAGTGCGCTTGGGAGGGTCACAGGTCAGAGTGGGCCTTGGGGGTGTCACAGGTCAGAGTGGGCTGGGGGGTTGTCACAGGTCAGAGTGGGCTGGGGGGTTGTCACAGGTCAGAATGGGCCTGGGAAGGGGGTCACAGGTCAGAGTGGATCAGGGGTGGGTCTCAGGTCATAGTGGGCCTGGGGGGGGGGGGGGGGCGGGGTGTCACAGGCCAGAGTGGGCCTGGGGGGGCCACAGGTCAGAGTGGGCCTGTGGGGTCACAGGTCAGAGTGGGCCTGGGGGGGGGTTCACAGGTCAGAGTGGGCCTGGGAGGTTGTTCAGAGGTCAGAGTGGGCCTTGGGGGGGGGGTGCAGAGGTCAGAGTTACCCTTGGTGGGGGGTGCAGAGGTCAGAGTGGGCCTGCGGGTGGGTTACAAGTCAGAGTGGGCCTGGGGAGGGGGGGCCCACAGGTCAGAATGGGCCGGGGGGGTCACAGTTGAGAGTGGGCCTGGGGGGGGGGGGGGGGGGTTGGTCACAGGTCAGAGTTGGCCTAGGGGGGTCACAGGTCAGGGTGGGTCTGGGGGGGTCATAGGTCAGAGTGGGCCTGGGGTGGTGGTCACAGGTCAGCGTGGACCTTGGGGGGATCACAGGTCAGAGTGCGCTTGGGGGGGGGGGTCACAGGTCAGAGTGGGCCTGGGGGTGTCACAGGCCAGAGTGGGCCTTGGGGGTGTCACAGGTCAGAGTGGGCCTAGGGGGGTCACAGGTCAGAGTGGGCCTAGGGGAGTCACGGTTGTCACAGGTCAGAGTGGGCCGGGGGGGGGGGGGTCACAGGTCAGAGTGGGCCGGGGAGGGCCACAGGTCAGAGTGGGCCTGGGGAGGGGTTCACAGGTCAGAGTGGGCCTGGGGAGGGGGGCACAGGTCAGAGTGGGCCTGGGGGGCCATAGTGGGCCTGGGGGGTGGTCACAGGTCAGCGTGGGCCTTGGGGGGATCACAAGTCAGAGTGCGTTGGGGGGATCACAGGTCAGAGTGCGCTTGGGGGGGTCACAGGTCAGAGTGGGCCTGGGGGTGTCAAAGGTCAGAGTTGGTCTTGGGGGGTCACTAGTCAGAGTGGGCCGGGGAGGGGCAGAGGTCAGAATGGGCCTGGGAAGGGGGTCACAGGTCAGAGTGGACCTTTGGTTGGGTCACAGGTACGAGTGGGCCTGGGGAGGGGGGCACAGGTCAGAGTGGGCCGGGGGGTGGGGGGCACAGGTCAGAGTGGGCCTGGGGGGGCTTGTCACAGGACAGAGTGGGCCTAGGGGGTGTCTCTGGTCAGAGTGGGCTGGGGGGGGGGGCACAGGTCAGAATGGGCCTGGGAAGGGGGGTCACAGGTCAGAGTGGACCTTGGGGTGGTCACAGGTCAGCGTGTGCCTTGGGGGGATCACAGGTCAGAGTGCGCTTGGGGGGTCACAGGTCAGAGTGGGCCTGGGGGTGTCACAGGTCAGAGTGGGCCTTGGGGGTGTCACAGGTCAGAGTGGGCCTGTGGCGGGGGGTTGTCACAGGTCAGAGTGGGCCTAGGGGGGTCACAGGTCAGAGTGGGCCTGGGGTTGGCAGGGGGGCAGAGGTCAGAGTGGGCCTGGGGGGGCGCTGGTGTCACAGGTCAGAGTGGGCCTGGGGTGGGGGGGGTGTTACAGGCCAGAGTGGGCCTGGGGTGGGGGGAGGGGTGTCACAAGTCAGAGTGGGCCTGGAGTGGGGGTGTGTGTCATAAGTCAGAGTGGGGCTGGGGGGTGAGGGCATTGTGGACCTGGGAGGGGGCAGGGCAGAGGTCAGAGTGGCCTGGGGGGGACAGAGGTCAGAATGGGCCTGGGGTGTGTGTCATGGGTCAGAGTGGGCCTGGGGGTTGTCACAGGTCAGAGTGGGCCTTGGGGGAGGGGTCACAGGTCAGAGTGAGCCTGGGGGAGGGAGTCAGAGTGGGCCCGGGGAGTCGCTGTTCCCTGGACCCTCTCCAGTGCTCAATTGTCTTTTATTGGAGTGTGGCAACCAAGATCACACAATCGAGGTAAAGACGAGGATTGATGGACCTAAACCCCCATTGGAACCCAGTTGTGCTGAGGATGCCCCTGGCAATAGCTGCTTTGATTTATGTTCCAAGTTATTTGTATTCTCTCGGGGGAACGGTAGTCATGTTGCTCTGTTGCTGTTGGTAAGGACCTCATACCTCAGATACGTGCGATGTCTCATGCTACAGTGGGTGAACATTATCTTTGCCTCTCCTCCCAGGTGAGAAGCCTTACATCTGCCCTTACGAAGGCTGCAATAAGCGATACTCCAACTCCAGTGACCGATTCAAACACACCCGAACGCATTATGTTGACAAACCGTATTACTGCAAGATGCCCGGCTGCCATAAGAGGTACACAGATCCCAGCTCCCTCCGCAAGCACATCAAAGCTCATGGGCACTTTGTGTCCCCAGAACAGCAGGGAATGCTGAAACTCCGGCAGTCAGCCAAGAATCCAATGACGTCGGAAATGCCTTACTTAAACGGGACGCAGATCATCATTCCCAATCCAGCAGCCATCTTTGGAAACCATCCTCTCCAAGCATTGGGAGCCTCGCTGCCAATTCCCATACACCCTGCACCTCTGGACCTCAGCCCTTTGACGTGTAGCACTGTTGGATCAGCTGCGCTCACAGCCATTCCTAGCTCTGTCATTTCTCTCAATGGCACTCCGATAAACTTGGCCAAGACATCTTTAATGTCATCACCGTTCTCGGCGAGCACCCTTGGACTTCCATTGATGTCCTTGGTGGCCGGGTCGCACAACAGCCTCGAAAGGCTATCGGCGTCAAAAGGGAAAGCAGCAGGTTGTCGAAAACGGGACGGGAAGGTCAGGGGTCATCCTTCGGAGAAAGGATTGCATGAGAGGGTTGAGGCTCGACTGAGGCCTACAACAGAAGGACTCTCGATGCTGCCTGGAGCTGTGATAGACTTGTCAAGCAGCATGAACACCCTGCCCAGTGCTGACTCTCTTCCTCCAGGTTGGGTAGTCATTCCTCCAGGGTCAGTCTTACTTAAACCAGCTGTTGTAAACTGAATCCGGTCAAGCCAAATGCTGCTGTGGTGTTCGCTGGCAGAGGCAACAATTAGAATAAGCCCTGAGTTACCAGGCCCTAATGAGGTTAAGCAAAAGACAGAAGATTCTTTACCAATCTCTCCTTCTCTCTGTGAGTTGAACACGTCGGCTAGTTTTACTTTGCATTCAAACTAAAAGAAAATGACCGATGGCGACCAACATTTTGAATTCTCAAGGCAGCAGGTCCAGGTTTTAGTCCTGGGGGAGATGCTCTCATTGAGTGTCTCATTGCCCAGTCCTTCTCCTGGGGGGAGATACTCTCACTGAGTGTCTCATTGCCCAGTCCTTCTCAACAGAAGTCCTTATGAGTTGAAGACTTAAAGCTTTCACAAGTCTAAAAGCAGCCAGATGCAAATGAAACAACAGAGGCTGATGTGTTGCTGACATGGTGCTGGGAGGTGGTTGGGGTAAGTGGCACTAATTAAATCAGTGATAAATAGGAGACGTCCAGCTCTTCTGGGTGCTAAGGACTGCTGTCTTGTGTTACTTTAACCAGCAAAGATTGCTCTTTGTTACGTACCCGATCATTGAGATAAGTCAATCGGAATATTTATCGATAACTGGGAACAAAACTAGAAATCTGTCAACAGATGAGGCTTAAAATTGTAGTCATGTGGTTTTGATCATTTCAGAACAAATTAATTGATAGAGAATGGATTTGGCACCAGAACAGTTAATAGGGGCCGGGGGTCAATAAGGGGCATGACACAGAACCATCAGCACCGATGATTTGGCTGATCAGCCTGTTCCACAGAGAAGCACTTTGTATTGTACTAAACCCACTCAGGTGGGATTTTAGGCTTTGCTTTGATCTCGTGAACACTGTTTATTCAGCCTATTTAGCGAGAGGTTCATAATTTTCGATAAATATCAGCATAACTCCCAGCATTTCGCCAAGAATCGAAGCAGTGATCTTTTGTCCAATTCCTTCCCTCCTACAAAGAAAAAATGAGAAGAAGCATTAAATTGGGACTTTGTGTGACACCTACAGGAAGTGCAGGTTATATGCATGACTATTAATATATATTTTAAAGATATATATATAAGAATCTCCTATTTGTTATTTAAGGTGTAGGTGCCTGTGAGAGTCTGGGTTGTCACTGATAGATATTTGCCCGTGGAGTTTATTCATTATCTGCAGTCATTCCTTGTGGTGGTTTATGTTTTCTTTATAGAATCTTAGAAGTTTACAGCACAGGAGACCATTCAGCCCATCATGTCTGTGTAGCTTTGTTAGAGCAATCCCAAACTAATCCCACTGCCCTGCACTCTCCCCATAGCCCTGTATCAATCCCAAACTAATCCCACTGCCCTGCACTCTCCCCATAGCCCTGTATCAATCCCAAACTAATCCCACTGCCCTGCTCGCTCCCCATAGCCCTGTATCAATCCCAAACTAATCCCACTGCCCTGCTCGCTCCCCATAGCCCTGTATCAATCCCAAACTAATCCCACTGCCCTGCTCGCTCCCCATAGCCCTGTATCAATCCCAAACTAATCCCACTGCCCTGCACTCTCCCCATAGCCCTGTATCAATCCCAAACTAATCCCACTGCCCTGCTCGCTCCCCATAGCCCTGTATCAATCCCAAACTAATCCCACTGCCCTGCTCGCTCCCCATAGCCCTGTATCAATCCCAAACTAATCCCACTGCCCTGCTCGCTCCCCATAGCCCTGTATCAATCCCAAACTAATCCCACTGCCCTGCTCTCTCCCCATAGCCCTGTATCAATCCCAAAGCCCCGCTCTCCCGATAGCCCTGTATCAATCCCAAACTAATCCCACTGCCCTGCACTCTCCCCATAGCCCTGTATCAATCCCAAACTAATCCCACTGCCCTGCACTCTCCCCATAGCCCTGTATCAATCCCAAACTAATCCCACTGCCCTGCACTCTCCCCATAGCCCTGTATCAATCCCAAACTAATCCCACTGCCCTGCTCGCTCCCCATAGCCCTGTATCAATCCCAAACTAATCCCACTGCCCTGCTCGCTCCCGATAGCCCTGTATCAATCCCAAACTAATCCCACTGCCCTGCTCGCTCCCCATAGCCCTGTATCAATCCCAAACTAATCCCACTGCCCTGCTCGCTCCCCATAGCCCTGTATCAATCCCAAACTAATCCCACTGCCCTGCTCGCTCCCCATAACCCTGTATCAATCCCAAACTAATCCCACTGCCCTGCTCGCTCCCCATAGCCCTGTATCAATCCCAAACTAATCCCACTGCCCTGCACTCTCCCCATAGCCCTGTATCAATCCCAAACTAATCCCACTGCCCTGCTCGCTCCCCATAGCCCTGTATCAATCCCAAACTAATCCCACTGCCCTGCTCGCTCCCCATAGCCCTGTATCAATCCCAAACTAATCCCACTGCCCTGCTCGCTCCCCATAGCCCTGTATCAATCCCAAACTAATCCCACTGCCCTGCTCGCTCCCCATAGCCCTGTATCAATCCCAAACTAATCCCACTGCCCTGCACTCTCCCCATAGCCCTGTATCAATCCCAAACTAATCCCACTGCCCTGCTCGCTCCCCATAGCCCTGTATCAATCCCAAACTAATCCCACTGCCCTGCTCGCTCCCCATAGCCCTGTATCAATCCCAAACTAATCCCACTGCCCTGCTCGCTCCCCATAGCCCTGTATCAATCCCAAACTAATCCCACTGCCCTGCTCTCTCCCCATAGCCCTGTATCAATCCCAAAGCCCCGCTCTCCCGATAGCCCTGTATCAATCCCAAACTAATCCCACTGCCCTGCTCGCTCCCCATAGCCCTGTATCAATCCCAAACTAATCCCACTGCCCTGCTCGCTCCCCATAGCCCTGTATCAATCCCAAACTAATCCCACTGCCCTGCACTCTCCCCATAGCCCTGTATCAATCCCAAACTAATCCCACTGCCCTGCTCGCTCCCCATAGCCCTGTATCAATCCCAAACTAATCCCACTGCCCTGCTCGCTCCCCATAGCCCTGTATCAATCCCAAACTAATCCCACTGCCCTGCTCGCTCCCCATAGCCCTGTATCAATCCCAAACTAATCCCACTGCCCTGCTCGCTCCCCATAGCCCTGTATCAATCCCAAACTAATCCCACTGCCCTGCTCGCTCCCCATAGCCCTGTATCAATCCCAAACTAATCCCACTGCCCTGCACTCTCCCCATAGCCCTGTATCAATCCCAAACTAATCCCACTGCCCTGCACTCTCCCCATAGCCCTGTATCAATCCCAAACTAATCCCACTGCCCTGCACTCTCCCCATAACCCTGTATCAATCCCAAACTAATCCCACTGCCCTGCACTCTCCCCATAGCCCTGTATCAATCCCAAACTAATCCCACTGCCCTGCACTCTCCCCATAGCCCTGTATCAATCCCAAACTAATCCCACTGCCCTGCACTCTCCCCATAGCCCTGTATCAATCCCAAACTAATCCCACTGCCCTGCACTCTCCCCATAACCCTGTATCAATCCCAAACTAATCCCACTGCCCTGCTCTCTCCCCATAGCCCTGTATCAATCCCAAACTAATCCCACTGCCCTGCTCGCTCCCCATAGCCCTGTATCAATCCCAAACTAATCCCACTGCCCTGCACTCTCCCCATAGCCCTGTATCAATCCCAAACTAATCCCACTGCCCTGCTCTCTCCCCATAGCCCTGTATCAATCCCAAACTAATCCCACTGCCCTGCACTCTCCCCATAGCCCTGTATCAATCCCAAACTAATCCCACTGCCCTGCACTCTCCCCATAGCCCTGTATCAATCCCACTGCCCTGCACTCTCCCCATAGCCCTGTATCAATCCCAAACTAATCCCACTGCCCTGCACTCTCCCCATAGCCCTGTATCAATCCCAAACTAATCCCACTGCCCTGCACTCTCCCCATAGCCCTGTATCAATCCCAAACTAATCCCACTGCCCTGCACTCTCCCCATAACCCTGTATCTTCTTCTGTTTCAAACATTTATTCAATTTTCCTTTCATCCTCTTCTCTAAATATTGTCACATTCGATCAATGAGTCGTCAGATGGGCAGGACTGGGCTTTCAAGAGATTGATGATCCTCTGACTTTCTGGTCGGTATGGGTCAGTTATACGGTGCTTTTAATTTTCTGTGTACAGAACTGTTCCTGTACAACTTTTAAATGGTACTTTTTGTTTCTCCCTTACTATAGCGGTAAAATTGTTTTCTGTTCATTGTTGGAGCTAGCTGCTAAATAGAACAGAATGCATCTGAATTCATGTCAATTGATATTTATGAAAAGAGATTGTCCTTTTGGCACTTGGTATTTTTACACCAGTCCCATTCAATATTCACAATATTTCCAAGTGCTCAGAAAGGTGTATTCCAGTGAAGTAACTTTTAAACCAACACTATTGAGTCTGGAGGGCACTCGACCCTGATTGCAACCACCTCTCTCATTAACTGATGGTAAATGAGCTGCCCTCATTCAGAACCAATAGGACCACGGGTGCATATTGTTCCAAATGCCCAGGCACCAATTAGTGCCGCTTCTCAAAGGCAAATGAACTAAAGTGTCACTAGATGAGAGTCACCCTGGGCAGGCCTTGGAATAAATGGAGCAGGACAGTGCGGAGCAACACGGAGTGAGTGTGTCTCATCAGAGTCCCAGCCAACATGTACACCACCCGACTGGCCATCAGAGCAGATACAGAGAGCCATCAGCCAATTTCAGTATGCAATGTACTTACAAACCAATAAAAAATAGCTCGTGGTGAAGGACATTGTCAATAAAAGTACAGAGAGGCTACTCAGTTCAGTAGCTAATTACACCAGAGCGCAAAGCAAACTGGAGAACCAGTGGCAATGGGAGATTTACAACTGTCACCTCAGTGCGAACCATTGGTGGATAACAAAACACGACGAAGACCCATGTTAAAGAGCATCACTCAACTCAATGGAATCCAATTACCAATGGGAGCCAAGTATAGTACTGCTCTGCTCATGTGTCGACGGTAAGATGAGATCACTGTGGAAATGTGTGCGCGCGACAAAGCATACATCCTGTGTGCTGCTTGCCAAAATGTTTGTAAACCTCTGTTTGTTTATAAGTAGTTTATTAATTTTATTATGTGCAAGACAAAGAAACATTTATCTTTCTGCAGGCTGCACACTGTTAGCTGCTGTTGACTATACTCGGACCCCAGTGGGTCTGGATTTCTCTCTCTCCTCCCCCCACCCCCCCTAGTATTAATAAGCTAAACGATAATGGATTAAGCTGTGTTAAAGGTCGGCTGTACAATGTGTGAATTATTGGAAAAGGCCCATATGGGCCTGGATCAGATTACTGCACATTCCACATTTTCCCAGCAGTATTTTTAACATGTTCAAAGTGCCTTTTTACACTAGAATATAAGTAGGTGTGACTCCCCTGATGGAGACTCACTGGGTAGCATTAGTTATTAAGGCTCAAGCTGATGCCATGTACTGAAGTCCTCTTTTTAGAGGAACACTACAGAATTTGAGGAAAAAGGTTAATAAAGTTTAATTTGTTAACTTACTCTGTGTTCAAAGACGGTTTCTTTGTTTCTGCCCATCATTTGGCCTCCTGCCATACCTGGAGCCATTGAGTGCCTCATGGGCGTCAGTTCCACAGGCACAGTCCAGAACATCCTAATGGTCCTTCTTCATGTGGGCAGGCAGCCTATTCGGCCACTTATTCAGCGACTTTCGCCCACATCCCAAAGTGATTCCCAGCCAATTAATAACTTTCTGAAGCTCAGTCACTGTTGTAATGGAGGAAGCGCAGCAGCCAATCTGCACACAGCAAGGTCCCACAATGAGATAAATGACCGCATAATCTGTTTTAGTGATGTTGGAAAGGGGGATAAAGGGATATGGGAACAGGGTGGGTGCGTGGGATTAGGATACTGCTTGCGTAGAGGATAAACATCAACATGGACTGGTTGGGTCAAACATTGAGTTGTAATTTGAAGTACTGTAAATTGGCTGCCGTGTTTCCTACATTACAATAGTGACTACACTTCAAACACGTCATTGGCTGAAGCGTTTTGGGATGTCCTGAGGTCATGAAAGGCGCTATAGAAATACAACTCTTTCAAGACGCACAACAAATGTTTCAACAGATTATTGCAAAGAATGAGGCCATATGGGTAGAACTTAAAAACAAAAAGGGGGCAAGCACTTTGCTGGGAGTGTACTATAGGCCCCCAAACAGTCAGGGGGAGATAGAGGAACAGATATGTAGGCAAATCTCAGAGAAGTGCGAAAATAATAGGGTAATAATAGTGGGGGATTTCAACTTCCCCAATATAAATTGGGACAGTCAGTGTGAAAGGCTTAGAGGGTGCAGAATTCTTAAAGTGCATCCAGGAGAGCTTTTTGAGCCAACATGTAGAAAGTCCTACAAGAGAGGGGGCGGTACTGGACCTAATCCTGGGGAATGTAGCCGGGCAAGTGGTGGAAGTGTCAGTAGGAGAGCATTTTGGCGACAGTGACCATAATTCGGTGAGATTTAAGGTGGTCATGGAAAAAGACAAAGACGGCCCGGAAATAAGGGTTCTAAATTGGGGGAAGGCCGATTTTAATATGATAAGGCAGGATCTGGCCAAAGTGGACTGGGAGCAGCTGCTTATAGGAAAATCCACATCAAAACAGTGGGAGACTTTCAGAAGGGAAATAGAGAGAGTACAACACCAACATGTTCCTGTAAAGGTCAAGGGTGGGACCAACAAGCAAAGGGAACCTTGGATGACAAGGGATATACAAAAATGCATTAGAAATAAAAGGGGGGCTTTTGGCAGTTACAAAAGACTAAAGACAGAAGAAGCCCTAGAGGAGTATAAAAAGTGCAGGGGCATACTTAAAAAAGAAATTAGGAGGGCGAGGAGGGGCCATGAAATAACACTGGCGAGCAAAATAAAGGAAAATCCTAAGATGTTTTATAAGTATATTAAGGGCAAGAGGATAACCAGGGAAAGGGTAGGGCCCATTAGGGACCAAAGTGGCAATCTGTGTGTAGAGCCAGAGGATGTAGGCGGGGTTTTAAATGAATTTTTTGCATCTGTGTTCACTATGGAGAAAGACGATGCAGACATAGAAATCGGGCAAGGGGACTGTGACATACTTGAACATATTAGCATCGAGAGGGAGGAGGTGCTAGCGGTTTTAGCGGGCCAAAAAGTGGATAAATCCCCAGGCCCGGACGAGATGTATCCCAGGCTGCTGTGGGAGGCAAGGGAGGAGATTGCAGGGGCTCTGACACTAATTTTCAGAACCTCTCTGGCCACAGGGGATGTACCAGAGGACTGGAGAACAGCTAACGTAGTACCATTATTCAAGAAGGGTAGCAGGGATAAACCAGGGAATTACAGGCCAGTGAGTCTAACATCTGTGGTGGGGAAATTATTGGAAAAAATTCTGAGGGACAAAATTAATCTCCACTTGGAGAGGCAAGGATTAATCGGGGATAGTCAGCATGGCTTTGTCAAGGGTAAATCATGTCTAACAAATCTGATCGAATTTTTCGAGGGGGTGACTAGTGGGGTGGATGAGGGAAATGCTGTGGATGTGGTTTACATGGACTTCAGTAAAGCTTTTGACAAAGTCCCGCATAGGAGACTGGTCAAGAAGGTAAGAGCCCATGGGATCCAGGGTGCCTTGGCGCGTTGGATCCTAAACTGGCTGAGTGGCAGGAGGCAGAGGGTGATGGTCGAAGGTTGCTTTTGTGACTGGAAGCCTGTGTCCAGTGGGGTACCTCCGGGATCGGTGCTGGGTCCCTTATTGTTTGTGATCTACATAAATGATTTGGATGAGAATGTAAAAGGTATGATCAGTAAGTTCGCAGATGACACGAAAATTGGTGGGGTGGTAAATTGCGAGGAGGAAAGCCTCCGGCTACAGGACGATATAAACGGGTTGGTCAGATGGGCGGAAAAGTGGCAAATGGAATTTAACCCTGAAAAGTGCGAGGTGATGCATTTTGGACGGACAAATAAGGCAAGTGAATACACAATGAGTGGTAGGACCCTAGGAAGTAGAGGGTCAGAGGGACCTTGGTGTACATGTACATAGATCCCTGAAGGCAGCGGAGCAGGTAGATAAGGTGGTTAAAAAGGCATATGGGATACTTGCCTTCATTAGCCGAGGCATAGAATATAAGAGCAGGGAGGTTATGATGGAGCTGTACAAAACGCTGGTGAGGCCACAGCTGGAGTACTGTGTGCAGTTCTGGTCGCCTCACTATAGGAAGGATGTGATTGCTTTGGAGAGGGTGCAGAGAAGATTCACCAGGATGTTACCTGGGATGGAGCGCCTCAGCTATGAAGAGAGGCTGGACAGGCTGGAGTTGTTTTCCTTGGAGCAGAGAAGGCTGAGGGGGGACCTGATTGAGGTGTACAAAATAATGAGGGGCATAGATAGGGTAGATAAAGAGGAACTTTTCCCCTTAGTAGGGGGGTCAATAACAAGGGGGCATAGATTCAGGGTAAGGGGCAGGAGATTTAGAGGGGATTTGAGGAGGAACTTTTTCACCCAGAGGGTGGTTGGAATGTGGAACTCAATGCCTGAAAGGGTGGTGGAGGCAGGAACCCTCAGAACATTCAAGAAGCATTTGGATGAGCACTTGAAATGCCATTGCATACAAGGCTATGGACCAAATGCTGGAAAATGGGATTAGACTGGACAGGGATGGATGGGCGGCGCATACACGATGGGCCGAAGGGCCTCTTTCTGTGCTGTAAAACTCTATGACTCTATGACTATGACTCTAATTATAGTGTAACCTGCAGTCTGTGTTCACAGTCAGGCAGTGACACATTCCAAGAGTTTATAAGGCAAAGGAGAATTACACAGCAATGATGGGAGTTCCCAGGGCAGGGGTCACCTTTGACTCTGAAAAATGTTGCTCCGTTCTAGTGAAAAGCTCAAGTATTTGGTGTTCAAGCAGATTGCAGAAACACTAAATATTTTAAATGTCTGGAAATTACAGAAATATTTGAAAAATTCTCAAACACAAGAGGCCAGAAAATCTCCCAGATAGTTTCATGGGTGCTGGGTTATACAACAGCTTGCATTTATATAGCGCCTTTAATGTAGTAAAACATACCAAGGCACTTCACAGGAGCGTAATCAAATAAACTGACACCGAGCCACGAGATATTCGGGCAGGTGACCAAAAGCTTGGTCAAATGTAGGTCTCGAGTGACTTAGAGGAGCGAGAGAGGCAGAGAGGTTGAGGGAGGGAATTCTAGAACTGAGCACCTAGGGAGCTGAAGGCACAGCCGCCACTGGTGAAGCGGCCAGAATCAGAGGGTCGCCAAGATCTCGGAGGGTTGTAGAGCTGGAGGAGGTTACAGAGATAGGGAGGGTTGTATGGCATACCCAAGATTTGGTAACTACCCCGGTCCTTCGATCAAGGAATTAACTCATTTGATTTTCCACATATAATTTATTAACTTAAGACAAAACTAAACAAAATGTGAAAGAGTGGAAGTGTGGTGGTCATGTCTGGGACTGTTCCTTTCTAGCGTGATCCATTTCTCCTCTAGTCCTGTGGGGAGAGTGCTGCAAATTCAACGAGCTCTACAATGGAAGGAAATGCTGATGTGCTACCTTCATGCTCCAATATTCATTAAATAAGCCGATACTGCATTCTCCGGAAGCTGGGAGCAAATTGCTGCAGGTAGGTTTTTATTTACAACCAGTTACACTGTATTTTAAAAATTACATTATAGATTTTTAAAAATGAAAACAAATGAATTTTTACAAGGTGTGCAGCTGCACTAAGTCCCGTTACAGTCCAGGGAGGTCACGCTGTGAGGCAAGACTAGAGATGGCCGTTCATTTTATATATACTCGAGCCCAGGGCCCAGTTACATTATTTGGCACCAAGACAGAAAGTGACTGAAGGGCAACATAAATTCCATTTCTGTCACATCCCATAAGAAACACTTAACTGGCCTACATAACACAATGGAGAGGATTTCTCGAAGAAACTTAATCTGACCTGCACATTCGATGTAAGTCAGTTGTGGGGAGCAGGGATGTTCATGAGGCTACATGAACCAACCTCTATGCATCAGCACCACTGTTGCATCACTAATTATTTCACCACACAGCCCCCAAAGTAAATGATTCACAACTGTCCTAAGGCTTGTCCAGCACCAAGGGAAGCCATCGATCTAGTGCTATCCCCCACATCTGGTACCTACCCCCATTCAATCAAGGACTGAACACATTTGATTTTCCACATATAATTTACACAGTTATGAATACAGAACTAAACAAAATGTGAAAGTGCAGGTGTCTGAGGGTCATGTCTCGGACTGTTTTGTCTGTTCCTTTCTCGCTCGATCCATTTCTTCAATGTGCAGTTCCTCATCGAGTCTCTCCTTTGCTCTCACCACCTAGCAACAGCAAAGATTCACTTTAGAAGTGAGGATTAAAAGTGCGTATTCCTACGTGTTTGTAAGAAAAAAAGTGTTTTGAAGTGACTCGGAGCTGGCTGGTAACACGCGGGCTCTTGCTAGCAGAGGCCAGTGGATAACAAACAGCAGCAAGAACAGCAGGTTTCCCCCCTTACCCCAAGGTCAGCTGAGTTGAGATTAGTTAATTCATGGCAGACCAGGAATCAAATCCAGACACGACCTGGTCTATGTGACTCAGTACCACACCTCGCATTACAGTCACTCACTTTGGGAGCTCAAAAAGCAAGACTCAAACCCATTCAGGGAGAAAGTGGATAACAAATTCCTAAAACATGAGTTATTAATTACAGCTTGGTTCCTTCAATATCATCCTTTGGGATTTAAAATCTTACAGCTTTTGAAAGGTTGGTTGGATATTACTGTTAGCTGGGGATTTAAAATAAAACAAGATTGTCGTCTTTTTACAGACTTTGAGATCTGATTAACTCCAGGGGAAACGTTTAATCAAGAGATTTGGTTCGATGCTACAGGTGGAACTGTATAAAGTATAAACCCTCACCTTGGACTGCAGGTAGAACGATCCACCAACTGACTTGTCGTTGACTTTGAATAAATGCTCATAGTTCTGTTTTCAAAGCGGGGGGGGGGGGGGGGAGAAAAAAAATCATGGTTAGAATGTTTACTGAGGCAGGAGGACAGGACATTAGAAAGCAGAGGGCCACTGGTGAATTAGCAGGGGATACATCAGGATCCATCATGTGTTTAGGAAACACCTCCACAAAAGAGGTGGATGACTCACTAACAGATACTGACCATCTCCTCGCACCAAACACAGTGTTAACAGCTCAAATCCCCAACTGTGCTACCCTCCCCCCACCAATACTTCAGTTCTAATCAGGAGCCGGTTTAAAGTGACAGTACTCTGCCATCCTCTGGTTGGTGGGGAAGTTACATGCGGGAAGTTACCAGTTGGTCCAGCTGGGTTCATAGTCAACGTAACTTCTACTCTACACCGCACCTCAATTCAGATTTGCATTTTACACAGGTAAAAGACTGACCATTGGGAATGTCTGTACTGCAGACTATTTGGTCACCAGTAACAGTGTCCAACAGAGTCTTGGTCAAAAGCAACATACTGCGGAAGCTGGAAATCTGAAATAAAAACAGAAAATGCTGGAAATACTCAGCAGGTCAGGCAGCATCGGTGGAGAGAGAAACAGAGTTAACGTTTCAGGTCGATGATCCTTCGTCAGAACTGGAAAAAGTTAGAGATGTAACAGATTTTTAAGCAAATGTAGGGGCAGGGAAAGGGGGGAGGGGAGGAAAGAACAAAAGAGAAGGTCTGTGATAGGATAGAAGGCAGGAGAGATTAAAAGACAAAAGAGATGATGGTGCAAGGCAAAAGGAGATGGTAATGGGACAAGTTAAGAAACAAAAGATGAGTCTAGATGAAGTGTAAATGGGAATGGCAGAATCATTAGCTGCCATGTGAAAAAAACCAGGGGCAGAGGTTATGGTCTGAAATTGTTGAACTCGATGTTAAGTCCAGAAGGCTGTAAAATGCTAATCGAAAGATGAGGTGCTGTTCCTCGAGCTTACATTGAGCTCTGTTGGAACAGTGCAAGAGGCCGAGGACGGAGAGGTCAGAGTGAGAGTGGTGCGGAGAATTAAAGTGACAGGCGACCGGAAGCTCGGGGGTCACTCTTACTGACTGAACGGAGGTGTTCCGCAAAGCAGTCACCCAATCTGCGTTTGGTCTCCCCAATGTGGAGGAGGCCGCATCGTGAGCAGCGAATACAGTATACTAAATTGCAAGAAGTACAAGTAAATCATTGTTTCACCTGGAAGGAGTGTTTGGGGCCCTGGACAGTGGAAAGGGAGGAAATAAAAGGGCAGGTGTTGCATCTCCTGCGCTTGCACGGGAAGGTACCGTGGGAAAGGGAATGGGTGTTGGGAGTGATTGAGGGGTACATCCGCGACTCTTCTGACGCCCTCCGCCACTTTAACAGTTTCCTGGCCCCAGCCGTCTCCTTTTCATTATGGATGTCCAATCCCTCTACACCTCCATCCCCCACCAGGATAGCCTGAGGGCGCTCCGTTTCTTCCTTGAACAGAGGCCCAACCAGTCCCTCCTCCGCCTGGCTGAACTTGTTCTCACGCTGAACAACTTCTCCTTTGACTCCACTCATTTCCTCCAAATTAAAGGTGTTGCTATGGGAACCCGCATGGGTCCTAGCTATGCCTGCCTTTTCGTGGGATATGTGGAACATTCTTTGTTCCAGTCCTACTCAGGTTCCCTCCCTCACCTCTTTTTCCAGTACATTGATGACTGTCTTGGTGTCGTTTCCTGCTCTCGCCCTGAACTAGAAAATTTCATTCACATTGCTTCCAATTTCCATCCTTCCCTCACCTTCACATGGTCCATCTCCAACTCTTCCCTGGCTTCTCAGTCTCCATTTCCAGGGAAAGGCTATTGACAAACGTTCATTATAAACCCACTTCCTCCCATCCTGACTCTATTCCATTCTCCCAGTTTCTGTCTCCGTCGCATCTGCTCTGACGATGCCATCTTCCATACCAGTGCTTACGACATATCTTCCTTTTTCCTCAACCGAAGATTCCCCTCGACTGTGGTTGACATGGCCCTCGACCACGTCCGTTCTATTTCCAGCACTTCTGCTCTCACCCCTTCCCCTCCCTCCCAGAACCACAATAGGGTTGCCCTTGTCCTCACCTTTCACCCCACCAGTCTCTACATTCACGCATCATCCTCTGCCATTTCCGCCACCTCCAGCATGATCGTTCCACCAAACACATCTTCCCTTCCCCTCCCCTTTCAGCATTCCGAAGGGACCACTCCCTCCACGACACCCTCGTCCACTCCTCAATCACCCCCGCCACCTTCCCGTGCAAGTGCAGGAGATGCAACACCTGCCCTTTTACCTCCTCCCCATTGTCCAGGGCCCCAAACACTCCTTCCAGGTGAAACAGCGATTTACTTGTACTTCTTGCAATCTAGTATACTGTATTCGCTGCTCACGATGTGGTCTCCTCTACATTGGGGAGACCAAACGCAGATTGGGTGACCGTTTTGCAGAACACCTCCGTTCAGTCCGTAAGCATGACCCCGAGCTTCCGGTCGCTTGTCACTTTAATTCTCCGCTCCACTCCCACTCTGACCTCTCCGTCCTCGGCCTCTTGCACTGTTCCAACGAAGCTCAGCGTAAACTCGAGGAACAGCACCTCATCTTTTGATTAAGCACTTTTTGCGGCCTTCTGGACTCAACATCGAGTTCAACAATTTCAGACCATAACCTCACAGACAGAACAGAAACCCCACAGTGCAGATAGAGGCCATTTCGGTCCATCGAGCCTGCACCGACACATATACCACCCGATCCCCGTAACCCCTACACCAACACATATCCCACCCTATCCCTGTAACCCCACGTATATAATCCCCCTAACATTAAGGGTCAATTTATCACAGCCAATCAACCTAACCCGCACATCTTTGGACTGTGGGAGGAAACCGGAGCACCCGGAGGAAACCCACGCAAACACGGGGAGAATGTGCAAACTCCACACAGACAGTCACCCGAGGCCGGATTCGAACCCGGGTCCCTGGCGCTGTGAGGCAACAGTGCTAACCACTATGCCACCTCGGCCCCTGTTTTTTTTCCACATGGCAGCTGTTGATGATTCTGCCATTCCCATTTACACCTCTTCTAGACTCATCTTTTGTTTCTTAACTTGTCCCATTACCATCTCCTTTTGCCTTGCACCATCATCCCTTTTGTCTTTTAATCTCTCCTGCCTTCCACCCTATTACAGACCTTCCCTTTTGTTCTTCCTCTTCTCCCCCCTTTCCCTGCCCCTACACTTGCTTAAAAATGTTACATCTCTAACTTTTTCCAGTTCTGATGATGGGTCATCGACCTGAAACGTTAACTCTGTTTCTCTCTCCACAGATGCTGCCTGACCGGCTGAGTATTTCCAGCATTTTCTATTTTTATTATAGATTCTTGGTCGACTATTTCCGTCTCTCTGCGAATCTCTTTCTGGCTGCACTGATCACGAACCAGTGAATCTGGGACATTTACTGAGGGGTTATCCAAACGAAGTGTAATTTTGTTATGAAGCATCTGAGCATTTGGAGCATTGGTATCAGCAACTCAAGGAAAGTTAAACTTGCAGACACTCCAATGCAGTACTGAGGGAGCCCTGCACTGCCTTTCGAATGAGACATTAAACCGAGGCCCCATCTGCTCTCTCAGGTGGACGTAAAAGATCCCACGACACGATTAAAGGAGGAGTTCTCCCTGGTGTTCTGGCCAATATTAATCCCTCAACCAACACCACCAAAAAATAGATAATTTGGTTATTCATTTGATGTTTGTGGGAACTTGCTGTGCGCAAATTGGTTGTCACATTTCCCTACTTTACAACAGTGACTGCTCTTCAAAAGTACTTCATTGGCACTTTGAGACATCCCAAGGACATGCTAAGGTGCTAAATAAATGCAAGTTTCTTTCTTTTACTACACCATCGCGCTCCACATTGGAGTTCTAGCCTCAATACAGTCCTAAATAATACAGCGTTTAGAGAAGGTAAGATTATCTCCCAGTATCTTCAGTTGCCAATAGCAGTGGCCGAACACTCTACCTTCTGGATGTCCTCTGAGCTGAGCTTTGCAACATTAAGAATCTGCTGTGCTTCCTGCAGCGACATTCCGGAGATGCCGGAGGCTGCGGCTGATTGACGCCCGGCTCGCCCGCGATCTTCTGCTGCGGCTCTACTTGCTGCAAGTAAACGGGGCGGGGAACAAACACCAGTCACAAACCCCATCAAACTGATCAACGTTACAGTAACGTCTCACTTCCAATCACCACGTTCAATAGTAACTTCATGGAGAGAATTGGATATATACTTGAAAAATTTGCAGTCCTATAGGGAAAGAGCAGGGGAGTGGGACTGTGATAGCACTTTCAAAGAGCCAGCACAGGCACGATGGGCTGAATGGCCGCCTGTGCTGGATGATTCTATGAAGTGTTAGCAGGACTGATGATTGATTCTTTTCCTCGCTGGTTTTCTCGCTTTTATAATAAAACATGTAAGTACCATCTCCTCACCAAATAATAGTTAATGCTAACTACAATCATTAACCGCAATGTATATATGGGGTTCCAAAGTCACCATCCAAAAGGGTCCAACCCGAAACGTCAACTCAAATTTCTCTCCACGGATGTTGCCTGACCTGCTGAGTTTTTCCAGCATTTTCTGTTGTTAATCCAAAACCTTAACCCGTCAGTGTCGGCTCTGACTCAGTGGGTAGCACGCTCGCTTCCGAGTCAGAAGGACGTGTGTTCAAGCCCCACTCCAGAGACTTGAGCACATAAAGCAAGGCTGACACTGCCAGTGTAGTGTTGAAGGAGTGCTGCACCGTCAGAGGTGTCTCAGGTGGATGTAAACGATTCCAGGGCACTATTGAAAAAAGAGCATTGGAGTTCTCCCTGGTGTCAATATTTATCCTTCAACCAACATCACTAAAAAGGCAGATTACAGTGGACACCCTACTTTAATCCAGCTGATTCTTTAAACGCCAGCCTCTCCGATTGCTCACCAGCGTATTCCTGCCTCAATGCGCGAGCAAACGCTCTCCCCACCACTTGGGCTCCCACCACGATGATCTGAGCCAAGTACTTGGCCTGCAGAGAGAAGATAGACACACAGTTACCTCTCAGCCCCCAGACAGCCGCACATCTGGAAATGAGATTATTGTCTTCCAGCAACTGCTCGTTTGTTTGACGTTTATGCCAGTCAGTATTTCACCCTGTGACCACATTTTACTAACAGGGGTCATAGAGAATATCCCTATCGGTGTAACCCCTTTCAGGGCATCCCGTGGGCAGAGTCACCCCAATCCCCCCCCGGGACAGAGTCACCTCCCCTCTCACCATTCTCTCGCTCTCTCTCACCATTCATTCTCTCGCTCACTCTCACCATTTTCTCTCCCACCGCCGCCGGCTACGCTCTCCGGGAATATCCGGGCACCGCGCGGAGTCAAGGGTAGCAACGGGTCAAAGGGCAAAAGCCGCCGCCGACAATCACAGCGCGGAAACAAGAGGAGACCTGTCTCTCGGCCGGAGTCAGTCTGCCGGCGCTGGCGGCCCCTGCTGGGGCGGAGAGCACACAGCGTAGCGCAGCCTGCGCCCTCCAGTGGCGGGGTACTGATAAGCAGGCGCGGCTCACACTGGGATTTTAACCAGAGGAACCCCCGCGGAGGCCTCAGGTAAGCTTTCGCCCCTCCCCAAACTCGAGGAGTTTTGCAAGCTGGAAGATTGTTATTTTATCAACACCCTCTGCCAAAATTAAGAGGATGAGGAAACCCTGATAAAGTTTACCTGGTTCTGAGGGGTAGAGAAAATTTGAACCTTAATATATTCAAATTAAAAGACTTGCATTTCTATAGCGCCTTTCACACTCAACAGGCCGTCCCAAAGCACTTTACAGCCAATGAGGTACTTTTTGAAGTGTAGTCACTGTCTGAATGTAGGAAATGCGGCAACCAAATTATACACAACAAGCTCCCACAAACAGCAATGCTCAGAATCTGTAGCAGGGTGAAGGTCAGAAGAATAACAGGTGAACAATTCAGATTTAATTCTTGCATCGAGGCTGGAGAACGTGTGTAGGCATTGAAAACCCAACAGTCAGTCAATTCAAGATATAATTGGATATTTAGCATGAGAGGGGTTTTTAGGAAGAGCCCACACTGGTCATTCCCAGTCCTGAACATGTCTATGGTACTAAATAAAAACAGAAAATACAAGAAAACCACTGCTGCAAACTGGGAGGCTCCACCCAAAACATTAACCCACCTTTTTCTCTTTTTAGGCACTGGTGAATTCTACTGTTCGAGTTCAGCGTTTCCTGTTCCTCATTCAGGTTTCCTGTATTGCTCTTTTTAAAAACCTCTAATAAAGTATAGCTGTCCTGACAGGCCCAGCATTTTGTAAATTGTGAGCTCAGTCAGCCAGCAACCATGCAACACACTCAGTGCATGTAAAAACCTCCCACCTTTGCAGTGATGGAATGACTGGGTCAAAGTTCAGTTGCCTGTTCAAGGGAAATGTGGCTGCAGACAGTTGGGATCCAATCACCTTTCATCCAAACCTGCATTTAAATCACCTTACCTGTGATTCTGTTATGAATATAATTGTAGGAGGAAGCAAGAGTTGCATTTCTATAGCGCCTTTCATGACCTCAGGACATCACAAAGCGTTTTACAGCCAATTAAGTACTTTTGAAGTGTAGTCACTGTTGTAATGTAGGAAACATGGCAGCCAATTTGTGTACAGCAAGCTCCCACAAACAGCAATGACTGGATCATCTGTTTTCGTGATGTTGGTTGAGGGATAAATATTGGCCAGGACACCAGGGAGAACTCCCCTGCTCTTTGATTAGTGCCGTAGGCTCTTTGATGTCCACCTGAGGGAGCAGACGGGGTCTCGGTTTAGGATCTCATCTGAAAGACGGCACCTCTGACAGTGCAGCACTCCCTCAGTACTACACGGAGCGTCAGCCTGGTTTATGAGCTCAAGTCACAACCTTCTGACTCAGAGGCGAGAGTGCTACCCATTGATCCACAGTAATACCTAAACAGGTCTCTCTGAGATACCTCAAAACTTCACATACAATGAATTACTTTGTAGGGCAAACACATCATGCAATTTGCACACAGCAAGTTCCCACAAACAGTAATGAGCTGAATGATTAATGAATCTGTATTTTGTGGTGTTGGCTGAGGGAGGAATGTTGGTTGGGATACTGGGAGAACTCTCCACTCAGATCCTGGAGTGGGACTTCAACCCACAACCTTCTGGCTCAAAGGTCACAGTGCCACTAACTGAGCCAATTATAAGGGACCTTTGCTAGCATGAAATTAGATTATTTTAAAGGCTTATTCAGCTTTGTTTACATGAACAGGCAGCTAATTTCCCCTCCCCCTTCATTTAATTTGCTGTGGCAACTCATCAAAGTTACTGCGATGGCACCTCCTTCCCCAGTGACCTGCACCACCCAGAAGGGCAAAAGCAGCAACGTCATGGGCACACCATCACCTCCCAGTCATACACCATCCTGACTTGGAAGTATATCGCCGATCCTTCATCGTCGCTGGGTCAAAATCCTGGAACTCCCTCCCTAACAACACTGTGGGAGTACCTTCACCACAGACTGCAGCGGTTCAAGGTGGCGGCTCATCACCACCACCTTCTCGAAGGCAATTAGGGATGGGCAATAAATGCCTACCTTGTCCACACAAAGAATGAATAATAATAAGGTGGTTTACATCTAGGAGTGCAGCCAAAGGTGGAGCCAGAAATCCGAGCTCCAGCGATCCACAGCTCTAGCATGTTTCCTCCAACTAAGTTTTATATTGTTTTTTTCTCCCCCTATTAAAAAACATTAATTTGTTCTCATCGAGGGGAGGGATGTCAGTGCTGGGAGGGGAACATCTTTGATTTCAGGCAGTGAGCACGCCCCAAGGTGAGGACAGAGTAAAAGTTCCCAGCACTTTGCCAAATGCCTTAGGCTCAGCTCAACGATAGTGATCATGTACCAGGGCGGCATTTTTACATCTGTCACATCAAGCCCGAGTGAGATTGCCAATTGTGTATTTGGGTTTATTTTGTGCTGTGTTCATGTCCGCTATGGCATGTTCATAGCCTGTCCAATTTCACTGGGACTGTTCCGACCAGCAGACAGCGATATCCTTACCTCATCCATCCAGGCAGATTTGGAACCCAGGTCCCTCCATTCAGTTTTTGTTGCTTTATTTATCTTTCATTCATAGTCAGAGATGGATCATATTGGGACCAAGGACATTGCAGGCACAGGATAAAATCCCATGTGGAAAGCAGTAATAGATCTGGTTCAGCGATGCTTTTCAACTCGCTGCTATACTGCCCCTGCAGTCAAATAGCTTGCTCACACTCCCATTCGGGTGTGAGGTACCGGGGTGGGGTATGTAGCCCAGAAGATTCAGCACAAGAAAAAAAATCAGAGTCGAAGGTTGGGGAAAGACGGTGTTACTTCTGCAAGTGATCCCACCGACTAGGGAACAAGTGAGACCTGTGCCGTTCCTCACTGCTTTCGAGAGTGAGATCCAGATCCTCCTGGAATTATTGGCTCCAAACTAACCTGGAATACCATTCACAGCGGCTGGCTGTTGCTCCAAATAATCTGTACACACACGCAAGACAAAGCTCAGCAGTCAGGTCATTAAAAAACAAAATGTATTTGGTCCATTGGAACCTGAGATTTTTCAAACTACATGATACATATATATATTTTTATTTATTTATTTATATTTATATATATATATAGAGACTCTAAAATCAATAAAATTCTCCATATGACACATTCTAGTATTCCAGTTTTAGGAGACAGAAGTCACAGGCTGGTGAGAGCTTACTCTCCTCCCACAGCCAATGTCGAGCAGTATGTGCTGGCTCAGCGTCTCCATCACCCGAGCCTGGGGAGGGCTGAGGGTGTGAGAGAGGAGAGGGGGAATGAGGCAATGGGGACGGGCCAGGCTCTGGGAGGTGGAGGTTGGGGATAGAGGGAGTTAGCTCTGCGAGTGATCGCAGGTGGTTCAGGGAGTCAGTGCTTGCTGGATTTGATTTAGTTTTTTTGCTCTGCTGAAAGGTGTGACTGTGATAGATGGACAGTGAGTGACGGGAGGCGTTCAATGTACTGCCTTAAGTCGGAGACTAAGCTGCCACAGGAATTTATTCCCGATTACTGTGCTGGGTTATAAAATGTTAATTTTCTTTTTAAAAAATGCTCCTTTAAAAAAAAATCAGTAAGTTTCTGTGAATGTCCCACCGGAATCAATTACTAGTAAGGGATCCAGCCAGGAATCAGCATTTATAAACCCGGCCACTGGTTACAGCGAGAGAATAGGTCGCTCTGCTTATTCCCAGGGACTCCAAGATTTCTACCAGTGTTTTTGAGATCACATTCCACAATTCGCTTCATTTATAACCAAGGTCACTCTGTGACTGAATGCTACATTTATTACACGGATCACGGGCGTAACTGGGGATTTGGGAATCCCACCAATCCCCGCCTGCCTTTCTGTCACCAGCAGCTTTGCTTGCAGGGAAACACAGAGACAGACCTAGGAATTTTCTCCATCCTTGCGGTTCAGAAAAGAATCTGACGAAGGTTTGTTTAAAAATATCACCCCCCACAATCGCAGGAAGTACAAACACAATAAGACAGGTTCAGATTTCCAGCCCCCACTCAACATCCCGCAGCACCCAGGTCGCATGGGAATACTGCCAATTCCAACGTCAAACTTAGCCGTGTTGGGTTAGATGAGTTTCTGTAAACTGTCTGTACTCCTGTGTGTTTGGCTCAGTGTTTGCATGTGACACTGTTCAGGATAAACCTCAGAACTACAGCAAAGCACAAACTGTGCCTTTAGGCAACAAACAATTAACCTGAATCATTGTAATAACCTGAGGACTGATCTCACAGATCACGGTTAGGCGCATGTTCCTGACTCTGGCTCATTGACCACCACCCCGCTCAGACCCCGGCTCACTGACACCCCCTCCCCCGATCCCCTGACCCCACCCCGGCTCACTGACCCCCCCTCCCCCGACCCCGGCTCGCTGACCCCACCCCGACCCTGGCTCACTGACCCCACCCCGACCCCGGCTCACTGACCCCCCCCCGACCCTGGCTCACTGACCCCACCTCGACCCCGGCTCACTGATCCCACCCCGACCCCGGCTCACTGACCCCACCTCGACCCCGGCTCACTGACCCCACCCCGACCCCGGCTCACTGACCCCACCCCGACCCCGGCTCACTGACCCCCCCCCGACCCCGGCTCACTGACCCCACCTCGACCCCGGCTCACTGACCCCACCCGACCCCGGCTCACTGACCCCCCCCTCCCCCGGCTCACTGACCCCCCCGACCCCGGCTCACTGACCCCCCCGACCCCGGCTCACTGACCCCCCCCTCCCCCGACTCACTGACCCCCCTCCCCCGACCCCGGCTCACTGACCCCCCCCTCCCCCGGCTCACTGACCCCCCCGACCCCGGCTCACTGACCCCCCCTCCCCCGACCCCGGCTCACTGACCCCCCCGACCCCGGCTCACTGATCCCCCCCCCACCTGACCCCCCCCGACCCCGGCTCACTGACCCCCCGACCCCGGCTCACTGATCCCCCCCCCACCTGACCCCCCCGACCCCGGCTCACTGACCCCCCGACCCCGGCTCACTGACCCCCCGACCCTGGCTCACTGACCCCCCCGACCCCGGCTCACTGACCCCCCGACCCCGGCTCACTGACCCCCCCGACCCCGGCTCACTGACCCCACCTCGACCCCGGCTCACTGACCCCCCGACCCCGGCTCACTGACCCCCCCGACCCCGGCTCACTGACCCCACCTCGACCCCGGCTCACTGACCCCCCGACCCTGGCTCACTGACCCCCCCGACCCCGGCTCACTGACCCCCCGACCCCGGCTCACTGACCCCCCCGACCCCGGCTCACTGACCCCACCTCGACCCCGGCTCACTGACCCCCCGACCCCGGCTCACTGACCCCCCCGACCCCGGCTCACTGACCCCACCTCGACCCCGGCTCACTGACCCCCCCGACCCCGGCTCACTGACCCCACCCCACCCCCCCCCGACCCCGGCTCACTGACCACCCCCCTCCTTCCCCAGCCTGACCCTGGCACAGTGGACACAACTGTATTTAAAATATGGTTTTATAAATGTAATTTCTGTGAAAAGGTGAGTGGTTCAAGTCTTCACCAAAACAACCCTGGTCCCCGGCCCAGGACCCCGGCCCCCAGCTACCCTGACTGCCCAAAGAACCTGACTGAAGGCCAGTGGGATCTGATTCCCTCCATTGCAATTGGAGCCTCACAAATCACATGTAAACTGTTGAAAAGTTTCTCAATAACCCCAGAGTCCAGACAGAAACTGGGAACAGGCTGTGTGTGGGCGGATGGCAGGACTCTGAGCAGCTACCGCAAGCCGCGGTGATGGAGGGACAGAAGGGTTGAGATCGGATGGGCAGTCAGCACAGCTCAGATAATATCACCAGCACCACAATCCTGCAATGAAGTATGTAATACTTTAACAAAATGTTGGGAAAAAATATTACTTCTCAAGTAAAAGCTAGAAACCTACCAGGGTCCTGACTGAGTATATTTGTTGCATTCGATGTGTGTCTAGTTATGTGTCAGGAGGCACGGTGGTGGGGAGACATCATTGGGCTGTCAAAGCCTGAAAGCAGATCAGCAAATGGAGAGGTGATGAGGCTGTAATATTCAAGGCTGGCGGAGAGGGAAGCCATCAAGCGAGGTTTCCCGAGGCCACCGGAAGAGTGATGGAGCCTGTACCTTTATTAATAGCGGGAGAGGGGGAGTTACTGGGGATGGGGGCATTACTGGGGATGGGGGCGGGGGCGTTACTGGGGACGGGGACAGGTGTGCACGGCAGAGAATGACCTGGTTTGCTAAGGAGTGGCAGTGAAGCACCTCAGTGGCACCTCTGCTGTCGAAGTACACGGGCTTGCGTCTCCGGGCGGCTGGGGTGTTCTGGCAGCCGGATCTGGGCTGGGAGGCGTGGTACAGGTGGCCATCACCAGCTTTAAGCTATTGCTGCAGCTTTTCGGGTTTGGTTGTGCGCGCACTTCCCTCCAGTCGTCAATCCTCACCAGACAGACGCAGTCTAGACAGTATGAGCCTTGGATTTGTAGCCTGGAACTGTTCTCGGCTGGCTCAGGTATTGGGGCCCAATAGCGGGCGATAGATTTCCCCCTTCCGACGATGTTCTCCAGTGGGAACAGGGAGTGTGTGGAGCAGGAACAGTGCATCGACTGTTTAAAAAATAATATACAAACAGGGCTGGGAGCTGGACAAATGGCGGCTCTGGTTCTCAGCATTCGACAAGTTTTCGACAGCAGTGGAGAGACATTGTGCAGGAGCAGGTGAGACCATCACAAGGGCCGTGGATTGTGCAGACCAGCAACATCAGCGGTGAGTGGGGGGCTGTGGGTCCCTCTCGTGGATGACCAC